>NC_091234.1:5480748-5743248 GCF_040958095.1 Procambarus clarkii
TGGTGCAGGTTGTGATGCAGGTTATGGTGCAGGTTGTGGTGCAGGTTGTTGTGCAGGTTGTGTGCAGGTTGTGGTGTTATTTGTGGTGCTGGTTGTGGTGCAGGTTGAGGTGAAGGTTGTGGTGCAGGTTGTGGTGCTGGTTGTGGTTCTGGTTGTGGTGCAGGTTGTGGTGCAGGTTGTGGTGCTGGTTGTTGTGCAGGTTGTGGTGCAAGTTGAGGTGCAGGTTGTTGTGCAGGTTGTGGTGCAGGTTGTGATGCAGGTTGTGGCTGGTTGTAGTGCAGGTTGTGGTGCAGGTTGTGGGGCTGGTTGTGGCGCTGGTTGTGGCGCAGGTTGTGGTGCAGGTTGTATTCGAGGTTGTGGTGCAGGTTGTGGCGCAGGTTGTGGTCGAGGTTGTGGTGCAGGTTGTGGTCGAGGATGTGGTGCAGGTTGTTGCCGAGGTTGTGGTGCAGGTTGTGGTCGAGGTTGTGGTGCAGGTTGTGGTCGAAGTTGTGGTGCAGGTTGTAGTGCAGGTTGTGGTGCTGGTTGTGGTGCTGGTTGTGGTGCAGGTTGTGGAACAGGTTGTTGTGCAGGTTGTAGTGCAGGTTGTGGTGTTGGTTGTGGTGCTGGTTGTGGTGCAGGTTGTGGTGCAGGTTGTGGTGCAGGTTGTGGTGCTGGTTGTCGTTCTGGTTGTGGTGCAGGTTGTGGTGCAGGTTGTGGTGCTGGTTGTGGTGCAGGTTGTGGTGCAGGTTGTGGTGCAGGTTGTTGTGCAGGTTGTGGTGCAGGTTGTGATGCAGGTTGTTGTTCTGGTTCTGGTGCAGGTTGTGGTGCAGGTTGTAGTAAAGGTTGTTGTACAGAATGTGGTACTGGTTGTGCTGCAAGTTGAGGGGCTGGTTGTGGTGCAGGTTGTGGTGCAGGTTGTGGTGCAGGTTGTGGTGCTGGTTGTGGTGCAGGTTGTTGTGCAGGTTGTGGTGCAGGTTGTGGTGCAGGTTATTGTGCAGGTTGTGGCTCAGACTGTGGTTCAGGTTGTGGTGCAGGTTGTGGTACAGGTTGTAGTGCAGGTTGTGGTGCTGATTGTGGTGCTGGTTGTGGTGCAGGTTGTGGTGCAGGTTGTTGTGCAGGTTGTGGCTCAGGTTGTTGTGCTGGTTGTGGTGCAGGTTGTGGTGCAGGCTGTAGTGCAGGTTGTGGCTCAGGTTGTTGTGCAGGTTGTGGTGCAGGTTGTGGCTCAGGTTGTGGTGCAGGTTGTGGTGCTGGTTGTGGTGCAGGTTGTGGTGCAGGTTATTGTGCAGGTTGTGGTCTAGGTTGTAGTGCAGGTTGTGGTGCAGGTTGTGGTAAAGGTTGTGGTGCAGGTTGTGGTGCAGGTTGTGGTGCAGGTTGTGGTCGAGGTTGTGGTGCAGGTTGTGGTGCAGGTTGTGGTGCAGGTTATTGTGCAGGTTGTGGCTCAGACTGTGGTTCAGGTTGTGGTGCAGGTTGTGGTGCAGGCTGTGGTGCAGGTTGTGGTGCAGGTTGTGGTGCAGGTTTTGGCTCAGGTTGTGGTGCAGGTTGTGGTGCTGGTTGTGATGCACGTTGTGGTGCAGGTTGTGGTGAAGGTTGTGGTGCAGGTTGTGGTGCAGGTTGTGGTGCAGGTTGTGGTTCAGGTTGTGGTGCAGGATGTGGTGCTGGTTGTGGTGCAGGTTGTGGTGTTGGTTATTGTGCAGGTTGTGGTCTAGGTTGTAGTGCAGGTTGTTGTGCAGGTTGTGGTGCAGGTTGTAGTGAAGGTTGTGGTGCAGGTTGTGGTGCAAGTTGTGGTGCAGGTTGTGGTCGAGGTTGTTGTGCTGGTTGTGGTGCAGGTTGTGGTGCAGGTTGTTGTGCAGGTTGTTTTGCAGGTTGTGGCTCAGGTTGTGACGCAGGTTTTGGCTCAGGTTGTGGTGCACATTGTGGTGCTGATTGTGGTGCTGGTTGTGGTGCAGGTTGTGGTGCAGGTTGTTGTGCAGGTTGTGGCTCAGGTTGTTGTGCAGGTTGTGGTGCAGGTTGTGGCTCAGGTTGTGGTGCAGGTTGTTGTGCAGGTTGTGTTGCAGGTTGTGGTGCTGATTGTGGTGCTGGATGTGGTGCAGGTTGTGGTGCAGGTTGTTGTGCAGGTTGTGGCTCAGGTTGTTGTGCAGGTTGTGGTGCAGGTTGTGGCTCAGGTTGTGGTGCAGGTTGTGGTGCTGGTTGTGGTGCAGGTTGTGGTGCAGGTTATTGTGCAGGTTGTGGTCTAGGTTGTAGTGCAGGTTGTGGTGCAGGTTGTGGTGAAGGTTGTGGTGCAGGTTGTGGTGCAGGTTGTGGTGCAGGTTGTGGTCGAGGTTGTGGTGCAGGTTGTGGTGCAGGTTGTGGTGCAGGTTATTGTGCAGGTTGTGGCTCAGACTGTGGTTCAGGTTGTGGTGCAGGTTGTGGTGCAGGCTGTGGTGCAGGTTGTTGTGCAGGTTGTGGTGCAGGTTTTGGCTCAGGTTGTGGTACAGGTTGTGGTGCTGGTTGTGATGCACGTTGTGGTGCAGGTTGTGGTGAAGGTTGTGGTGCAGGTTGTAGTGCAGGTTGTGGTGCAGGTTGTGGCTCAGTTTGTGGTGCAGGATGTGGTGCAGTTTATTGTGCAGGTTGTGGTCTAGGTTGTAGTGCAGGTTGTTGTGCAGGTTGTGGTGCAGGTTGTAGTGAAGGTTGTGGTTCAGGTTGTGGTGCAGGCTGTGGTGCAGGTTGTGGTGCAGGTTGTGGTGCAAGTTTTGGCTCAGGTTGTGGTGCAGGTTGTGTTGCTGGTTGTGATGCACGTTGTGGTGCAGGTTGTGGTGAAGGTTGTGGTGCAGGTTGTGGTGCAGGTTGTGGCTCAGGTTGTGGTGCAGGATGTGGTGCTGGTTGTGGTGCAGGTTGTGGTGCAGGTTATTGTGCAGGTTGTGGTCTAGGTTGTAGTGCAGGTTGTTGTGCAGGTTGTGTTGCAGGTTGTAGTGAAGGTTGTGGTGCAGGTTGTGGTGCAAGTTGTGGTGCAGGTTGTGGTCGAGGTTGTTGTGCTGGTTGTGGTGCAGGTTGTGGTGCAGGTTGTTGTGCAGGTTGTTTTGCAGTTTGTGGCTCAGGTTGTGACGCAGGTTTTGGCTCAGGTTGTGGTGCAGGTTGTGGTGCTGATTGTGGTGCTGGTTGTGGTGCAGGTTGTGGTGCAGGTTGTTGTGAAGGTTGTGGCTCAGGTTGTTGTGCAGGTTGTAGTGCAGGTTGTGGCTCAGGTTGTAGTGCAGGTTGTTTGCAGGTTGTGTTGCAGGTTGTGGTGCTGATTGTGGTGCTGGATGTGGTGCAGGTTGTGGTGCAGGTTGTTGTGCAGGTTGTGGCTCAGGTTTTTGTGCAGGTTGTGGTGCAGGTTGTGGCTCAGGTTGTGGTGCAGGTTGTGGTGCTGGTTGTGGTGCAGGTTGTGGTGCAGGTTATTGTGCAGGTTGTGGTCTAGGTTGTAGTGCAGGTTGTGGTGCAGGTTGTGGTGAAGGTTGTGGTGCAGGTTGTGGTGCAGGTTGTGGTGCAGGTTGTGGTCGAGGTTGTGGTGCAGGTTGTGGTGCAGGTTGTGGTGCAGGTTATTGTGCAGGTTGTGGCTCAGACTGTGGTTCAGGTTGTGGTGCAGGTTGTAGTGCAGGCTGTGGTGCAGGTTGTTGTGCAGGTTGTGGTGCAGGTTTTGGCTCAGGTTGTGGTACAGGTTGTGGTGCTGGTTGTGATGCACGTTGTGGTGCAGGTTGTGGTGAAGGTTGTGGTGCAGGTTGTGGTGCAGGTTGTGGTGCAGGTTGTGGCTCAGGTTGTGGTGCAGGATGTGGTGCAGGTTATTGTGCAGGTTGTGGTCTAGGTTGTAGTGCAGGTTGTTGTGCAGGTTGTGGTGCAGGTTGTAGTGAAGGTTGTGGTTCAGGTTGTGGTGCAAGTTGTGGTGCAGGTTGTGGTCGAGGTTGTGGTGCTGGTTGTGGTGCAGGTTGTGGTGCAGGTTGTTGTGCAGGTTGTTTTGCAGGTTGTGGCTCAGGTTGTGATGCAAGTTTTGGCCCAGGTTGTGGTGCAGGTTGTGGTGCAGGCTGTGGTGCAGGTTGTGGTGCTGGTTGTGGTGAAGGTTGGGGTGCTGGTTGTGGTGCTGGTTGTGGTGCAGGTTGTGGTGAAGGTTTAGGCTCAGGTTGTGGTGCAGGTTGTGGTGCTGGTTGTGATACAGGTTGTGGTGCAGGTTTTGATGAAGGTTGTTGTGCTGGTTGTGATACAGGTTGTGGTGCAGGTTGTGATGAAGGTTGTTGTGCAGGTTGTGGTGCAGGTTGTGGGGCTGGTTGTGGCGCTGGTTGTGGCGCAGGTTGTGGTGCAGTTGTATTCGAGGTTGTGGTGCAGGTTGTGGCGCAGGTTGTGGTCGAGGTTGTGGTGCAGGTTGTGGTCTAGGATGTGGTGCAGGTTGTTGCCGAGGTTGTGGTGCAGGTTGTGGTCGAGGTTGTGGTGCAGGTTGTGGTCGAAGTTGTGGTGCAGGTTGTGGTGCAGGTTGTGGTACAGGTTGTTGTGCAGGTTGTAGTGCAGGTTGTGGTGTTGGTTGTGGTGCTGGTTGTGGTGCAGGTTGTGGTGCAGGTTGTGGTGCAGGTTGTGGTGCTGGTTGTGGTTCTGGTTGTGGTGCAGGTTGTGGTGCAGGTTGTGGTGCTGGTTGTGGTGCAGGTTGTGTTGCAGGTTGTGGTGCAGGTTGTTGTGCAGGTTGTGGTGCAGGTTGTGATGCAGGTTGTGGTTCTGGTTGTGGTGCAGGTTGTGGTGCAGGTTGTGATGTAGGTTGTTGTGCAGGTTGTGGTGCTGGTTGTGGTGCAGGTTGAGGGGCTGGTTGTGGTGCAGGTTGTGGTGCAGGTTGTGGTGCAGGTTGTGGTGCTGGTTGTAGTGCAGGTTGTTGTGCAGGTTGTGGTGCTGGTTGTGGTGCTGGTTGTGGTGCAGGTTGTGGTGCTACTTGTGGTGCAGGTTGTGGTGCAGGTTGTGGTGCTGGTTGTGTTTCTGGTTGTGATGCACGTTGTGGTGCAGGTTGTTGAGCAGGTTGTGGTGCTGGTTGTGGTTCTGGTTGTTGTGCTAGTTGTGGTGCTGGTTGTGGTGCAGGTTGTGGTGCAGGTTGTTGTGCAAGTTGTGGTGGTGGTTGTGGTAGTGGTTGTGGTGCTGGTTGTGGTGCAGGTTGTAGTGCAAGTTGTGGTGGTGGTTGTGGTGGTGGTTGTGGTGCAGGTTGTGTGCAGGTTGTGGTGCACGTTGTGGTACAGGTTGTGGTGCACGTTGTGGTGAAGGTTGTGGTGCAGGTTGTGGTGCAGGTTGTTGTGCAGGTTGTGGTCGAGGTTGTGGTGCAGGTTGTGGTGCAGGTTGTTGTGCACGTTGTTGTGCAGGTTGTGGCTGAGGTTGTGGTGCAGGTTGTGGTGCTGATGGTGATGCAGAATGTGGTGCACGTTGTGGTGCAGGTTGTTGTGCAGGTTGTGGCTCAGGTTGTGGTGCTGGTTGTGGTGCAGGTTGTGGTGCAGGTTGTTGTGCAGGTTGTGGCTCAGGTTGTTGTGCTGGTTGTGGTGCAGGTTGTGGTGCTGGTTGTGGTGGGTTGTGGTGCAGGTTATTGTGCAGGTTGTGGTCTAGGTTGAAGTGCAGGTTGTGGTAAAGGTTGTGGTGCAGGTTGTGGTGCAGGTTGTGTTGCAGGTTGTGGTCGAGGTTGTGGTGCAGGTTATTGTGCAGGTTGTGGCTCAGACTGTGGTTCAGGTTGTGGTGCAGGTTGTGGTGCAGGCTGTGGTGCAGGTTGTGGTGCAGGTTGTGGTGCAGGTTTTGGCTCAGGTTGTGGTGCAGGTTGTGGTGCTGGTTGTGATGCATGTTGTGGTGCAGGTTGTGGTGAAGGTTGTGGTGCAGGTTGTGGTGCAGGTTGTGGTGCAGGTTGTGGCTCAGGTTGTGGTGCAGGATGTGGTGTTGGTTGTGGTGCAGGTTGTGGTGCAGGTTATTGTGCAGGTTGTGGTCTAGGTTGTAGTGCAGGTTGTTGTGCAGGTTGTGGTGCAGGTTGTAGTGAAGGTTGTGGTGCAGGTTGTGGCCGAGGTTGTGGTGAAGGTTGTGGTCGAGGTTGTGGTGCAGGTTGTGGTCGAAGTTGTGATGCAGGTTGTGGTGCAGGTTGTTATGCAGGTTATTGTGCAGGTTGTGGCTCAGACTGTGGTTCAGGTTGTGGTGCAGGTTGTGTTGCTGGTTGTGGTGCAGGTTGTGATGCAGGTTATGGTGCAGGTTGTGGTGCAGGTTGTTGTGCAGGTTGTAGTGCAGGTTGTGGTGTTATTTGTGGTGCTGGTTGTGGTGCAGGTTGAGGTGAAGGTTGTGGTGCAGGTTGTGGTGCTGGTTGTGGTTCTGGTTGTGGTGCAGGTTGTGGTGCAGGTTGTGGTGCTGGTTGTTGTGCAGGTTGTGGTGCAAGTTGAGGTGCAGGTTGTTGTGCAGGTTGTGGTGCAGGTTGTGATGCAGGTTGTAGTGCTGGTTGTAGTGCAGGTTGTGGTGCAGGTTGTTGTGCAGGTTGTGGTGCTGGTTGTGGTGCTGGTTGTGGTGCTGGTTGTGGTGCAGGTTGTGGTGCAGGTTGTGGTGCTGATTGTGGTGCTGGTTGTTGTGCAGATTGTGGTGCAGGTTGTTGTGCAGGTTGTGGCTCAGGTTGTTGTGCAGGTAGTGGTGCAGGTTGTGGCTCAGGTTGTGGTGCAGGTTGTGGTGCTGGTTGTGGTGCAGGTTGTGGTGCAGGTTATTGTGCAGGTTGTGGTCTAGGTTGTAGTGCAGGTTGTGGTGAAGGTTGTGGTGCAGGTTGTGGTGCAGGTTGTGGTGCAGGTTGTGGTCGAGGTTGTGGTGCCGGTTGTGGTGCAGGTTGTGATGCAGGTTATTGTGCAGGTTGTGGCTCAGACTGTGGTTCAGGTTGTGGTGCAGGTTGTGGTGCAGGCTGTGGTGCAGGTTGTGGTGCAGGTTGTTGTGGAGGTTTTGGCTCAGGTTGTGGTGCAGGTTGTGGTGCTGGTTGTGATGCACGTTGTGGTGCAGGTTGTGGTGAAGGTTGTGGTGCAGGTTGTGGTGCAGGTTGTGGTGCAGGTTGTGGCTCAGGTTGTGGTGCAGGATGTGGTGCTGGTTGTGGTGCAGGTTGTGGTGCAGGTTATTGTGCAGGTTGTGGTCTAGGTTGTAGTGCAGGTTGTTGTGCAGGTTGCGGTGCAGGTTGTAGTGAAGGTTGTGGTGCAGGTTGTGGTGCAAGTTGTGGTGCAGGTTGTGGTCGAGGTTGTGGTGCTGGTTGTGGTGCAGGTTGTGGTGCAGGTTGTTGTGCAGGTTGTTTTGCAGGTTGTGGCTCAGGTTGTGATGCAGGTTTTGGCTCAGGTTGTGGTGCAGGTTATTGTGCAGGTTGTGGCTCAGACTGTGGTTCAGGTTGTGGTGCAGGTTGTAGTGCAGGCTGTGGTGCAGGTTGTTGTGCAGGTTGTGGTGCAGGTTTTGGCTCAGGTTGTGGTACAGGTTGTGGTGCTGGTTGTGATGCACGTTGTGGTGCAGGTTGTGGTGAAGGTTGTGGTGCAGGTTGTGGTGCAGGTTGTGGTGCAGGTTGTGGCTCAGGTTGTGGTGCAGGATGTGGTGCAGGTTATTGTGCAGGTTGTGGTCTAGGTTGTAGTGCAGGTTGTTGTGCAGGTTGTGGTGCAGGTTGTAGTGAAGGTTGTGGTTCAGGTTGTGGTGCAAGTTGTGGTGCAGGTTGTGGTCGAGGTTGTGGTGCTGGTTGTGGTGCAGGTTGTGGTGCAGGTTGTTGTGCAGGTTGTTTTGCAGGTTGTGGCTCAGGTTGTGATGCAGGTTTTGGCCCAGGTTGTGGTGCAGGTTGTGGTGCAGGCTGTGGTGCAGGTTGTGGTGCTGGTTGTGGTGAAGGTTGGGGTGCTGGTTGTGGTGCTGGTTGTGGTGCAGGTTGTGGTGAAGGTTTAGGCTCAGGTTGTGGTGCAGGTTGTGGTGCTGGTTGTGATACAGGTTGTGGTGCAGGTTGTGATGAAGGTTGTTGTGCTGGTTGTGATACAGGTTGTGGTGCAGGTTGTGATGAAGGTTGTTGTGCAGGTTGTGGTGCAGGTTGTGGGGCTGGTTGTGGCGCTGGTTGTGGCGCAGGTTGTGGTGCAGGTTGTATTCGAGGTTGTGGTGCAGGTTGTGGCGCAGGTTGTGGTCGAGGTTGTGGTGCAGGTTGTGGTCTAGGATGTGGTGCAGGTTGTTGCCGAGGTTGTGGTGCAGGTTGTGGTCGAGGTTGTGGTGCAGGTTGTGGTCGAAGTTGTGGTGCAGGTTGTGGTGCAGGTTGTGGTACAGGTTGTTGTGCAGGTTGTAGTGCAGGTTGTGGTGTTGGTTGTGGTGCTGGTTGTGGTGCAGGTTGTGGTGCAGGTTGTGGTGCAGGTTGTGGTGCTGGTTGTGGTTCTGGTTGTGGTGCAGGTTGTGGTGCAGGTTGTGGTGCTGGTTGTGGTGCAGGTTGTGTTGCAGGTTGTGGTGCAGGTTGTTGTGCAGGTTGTGGTGCAGGTTGTGATGCAGGTTGTGGTTCTGGTTGTGGTGCAGGTTGTGGTGCAGGTTGTGATGTAGGTTGTTGTGCAGGTTGTGGTGCTGGTTGTGGTGCAGGTTGAGGGGCTGGTTGTGGTGCAGGTTGTGGTGCAGGTTGTGGTGCAGGTTGTGGTGCTGGTTGTAGTGCAGGTTGTTGTGCAGGTTGTGGTGCTGGTTGTGGTGCTGGTTGTGGTGCAGGTTGTGGTGCTACTTGTGGTGCAGGTTGTGGTGCAGGTTGTGGTGCTGATTGTGTTTCTGGTTGTGATGCACGTTGTGGTGCAGGTTGTTGAGCAGGTTGTGGTGCTGGTTGTGGTGCTGGTTGTTGTGCTAGTTGTGGTGCTGGTTGTGGTGCAGGTTGTGGTGCAGGTTGTTGTGCAAGTTGTGGTGGTGGTTGTGGTAGTGGTTGTGGTGCTGGTTGTGGTGCAGGTTGTAGTGCAAGTTGTGGTGGTGGTTGTGGTGGTGGTTGTGGTGCAGGTTGTGTGCAGGTTGTGGTGCACGTTGTGGTACAGGTTGTGGTGCACGTTGTGGTGAAGGTTGTGGTGCAGGTTGTGGTGCAGGTTGTTGTGCAGGTTGTGGTCGAGGTTGTGGTGCAGGTTGTGGTGCAGGTTGTTGTGCACGTTGTTGTGCAGGTTGTGGCTGAGGTTGTAATGCAGGTTGTGGTGCTGATGGTGATGCAGAATGTGGTGCACGTTGTGGTGCAGGTTGTTGTGCAGGTTGTGGCTCAGGTTGTGGTGCTGGTTGTGGTGCAGGTTGTGGTGCAGGTTGTTGTGCAGGTTGTGGCTCAGGTTGTTGTGCTGGTTGTGGTGCAGGTTGTGGTGCTGGTTGTGGTGCAGGTTGTGGTGCAGGTTATTGTGCAGGTTGTGGTCTAGGTTGAAGTGCAGGTTGTGGTAAAGGTTGTGGTGCAGGTTGTGGTGCAGGTTGTGTTGCAGGTTGTGGTCGAGGTTGTGGTGCAGGTTATTGTGCAGGTTGTGGCTCAGACTGTGGTTCAGGTTGTGGTGCAGGTTGTGGTGCAGGCTGTGGTGCAGGTTGTGGTGCAGGTTGTGGTGCAGGTTTTGGCTCAGGTTGTGGTGCAGGTTGTGGTGCTGGTTGTGATGCATGTTGTGGTGCAGGTTGTGGTGAAGGTTGTGGTGCAGGTTGTGGTGCAGGTTGTGGTGCAGGTTGTGGCTCAGGTTGTGGTGCAGGATGTGGTGTTGGTTGTGGTGCAGGTTGTGGTGCAGGTTATTGTGCAGGTTGTGGTCTAGGTTGTAGTGCAGGTTGTTGTGCAGGTTGTGGTGCAGGTTGTAGTGAAGGTTGTGGTGCAGGTTGTGGCCGAGGTTGTGGTGAAGGTTGTGGTCGAGGTTGTGGTGCAGGTTGTGGTCGAAGTTGTGGTGCAGGTTGTGGTGCAGGTTGTGATGCAGGTTATTGTGCAGGTTGTGTCTCAGACTGTGGTTCAGGTTGTGGTGCAGGTTGTGTTGCTGGTTGTGGTGCAGGTTGTGATGCAGGTTATGGTGCAGGTTGTGGTGCAGGTTGTTGTGCAGGTTGTAGTGCAGGTTGTGGTGTTATTTGTGGTGCTGGTTGTGGTGCAGGTTGAGGTGAAGGTTGTGGTGCAGGTGTGTGCTGGTTGTGGTTCTGGTTGTGGTGCAGGTTGTGGTGCAGGTTGTGGTGCTGGTTGTTGTGCAGGTTGTGGTGCAAGTTGTGGTGCAGGTTGTTGTGCAGGTTGTGGTGCAGGTTGTGATGCAGGTAGTAGTGCTGGTTGTAGTGCAGGTTGTGGTGCAGGTTGTTGTGCAGGTTGTGGTGCTGGTTGTGGTGCTGGTTGTGGTGCTGGTTGTGGTGCAGGTTGTGGTGCAGGTTGTGGTGCTGATTGTGGTGCTGGTTGTTGTGCAGGTTGTGGTGCAGGTTGTTGTGCAGGTTGTGGCTCAGGTTGTTGTGCAGGTAGTGGTGCAGGTTGTGGCTCAGGTTGTGGTGCAGGTTGTGGTGCTGGTTGTGGTGCAGGTTGTGGTGCAGGTTATTGTGCAGGTTGTGGTCTAGGTTGTAGTGCAGGTTGTGGTGAAGGTTGTGGTGCAGGTTGTGGTGCAGGTTGTGGTGCAGGTTGTGGTCGAGGTTGTGGTGCAGGTTGTGGTGCAGGTTGTGATGCAGGTTATTGTGCAGGTTGTGGCTCAGACTGTGGTTCAGGTTGTGGTGCCGGTTGTGGTGCAGGCTGTGGTGCAGGTTGTGGTGCAGGTTGTGGTGGAGGTTTTGGCTCAGGTTGTGGTGCAGGTTGTGGTGCTGGTTGTGATGCACGTTGTGGTGCAGGTTGTGGTGAAGGTTGTGGTGCAGGTTGTGGTGCAGGTTGTGGTGCAGGTTGTGGCTCAGGTTGTGGTGCAGGATGTGGTGCTGGTTGTGGTGCAGGTTGTGGTGCAGGTTATTGTGCAGGTTGTGGTCTAGGTTGTAGTGCAGGTTGTTGTGCAGGTTGCGGTGCAGGTTGTAGTGAAGGTTGTGGTGCAGGTTGTGGTGCAAGATGTGGTGCAGGTTGTGGTCGAGGTTGTGGTGCTGGTTGTGGTGCAGTTGTGGTGCAGGTGTTGTGCAGGTTGTGGTGCAGGTTGTTTGTGCAGGTTGTGGCAGGTGTGTGCAGGTTGTGGCTCAGGTTGTTGTTTTGGCTCAGGTTGTGGTGCAGGTTGTGGTGCAGGTTGTGGTGCAGGCTGTGGTGCAGGTTGTGGTGCTGGCTGTGGTGAAGGTTGTGGTGCTGGTTGTGGTGCTGGTTGTGGTGCAGGTTGTGGTGAAGGTTTAGGCTCAGGTTGTGGTGCAGGTTGTGGTGCTGGTTGTGATACAGGTTGTGGTGCAGGTTGTGATGAAGGTTGTTGTGCAGGTTGTGGTGCTGGTTGTGATACAGGTTGTGGTGCAGGTTGTGATGAAGGTTGTTGTGCAGGTTGTGGTGCAGGTTGTGGGGCTGGTTGTGGCGCTGGTTGTGGCGCAGGTTGTGGTGCAGGTTGTATTCGAGGTTGTGGTGCAGGTTGTGGCGCAGGTTGTGGTCGAGGTTGTGGTGCAGGTTGTGGTCGAGGATGTGGTGCAGGTTGTTGCCGAGGTTGTGGTGCAGGTTGTGGTCGAGGTTGTGGTGCAGGTTGTGGTCGAAGTTGTGGTGCAGGTTGTAGTGAAGGTTGTGGTGCTGGTTGTGGTGCTGGTTGTGGTGCAGGTTGTGGTACAGGTTGTTGTGCAGGTTGTAGTGCAGGTTGTGGTGTTGGTTGTGGTGCTGGTTGTGGTGCAGATTGTGGTGCAGGTTGTGGTGCAGGTTGTGGTGCTGGTTGTCGTTCTGGTTGTGGTGCAGGTTGTGGTGCAGGTTGTGGTGCTGGTTGTGGTGCAGGTTGTGGTGCAGGTTGTGGTGCAGGTTGTTGTGCAGGTTGTGGTGCAGGTTGTGATGCAGGTTGTTGTTCTGGTTCTGGTGCAGGTTGTGGTGCAGGTTGTAGTAAAGGTTGTTGTACAGGTTGTGGTATTGGTTGTGCTGCAAGTTGAGGGGCTGGTTGTGGTACAGGTTGTGGTGCAGGTTGTGGTGCAGGTTGTGGTGCTGGTTGTGGTGCAGGTTGTTGTGCAGGTTGTGGTGCAGGTTGTGGTGCAGGTTATTGTGCAGGTTGTGGCTCAGACTGTGGTTCAGGTTGTGGTGCAGGTTGTGGTGCAGGTTGTGGTGCAGGTTGTGGTGCTGATTGTGGTGCTGGTTGTGGTGCAGGTTGTGGTGCAGGTTGTTGTGCAGGTTGTGGCTCAGGTTGTGGTGCTGGTTGTGGTGCAGGTTGTGGTGCAGGTTGTTGTGCAGGTTGTGGCTCAGGTTGTTGTGCAGGTTGTGGTGCAGGTTGTGGCTCAGGTTGTGGTGCTGGTTGTGGTGCTGGTTGTGGTGCAGGTTGTGGTGCAGGTTATTGTGCAGGTTGTGGTCTAGGTTGTAGTGCAGGTTGTGGTGCAGGTTGTGGTGCAGGTTGTGGTGCTGGTTGTGGTGCAGGTTGTGGTGCAGGTTGTGGTCGAGGTTGAGGTGCAGGTTGTGGTGCAGGTTGTGGTGCAGGTTATTGTGCAGGTTGTGGCTCAGACTGTGGTTCAGGTTGTGGTGCAGGTTGTGGTGCAGGCTGTGGTGCAGGTTGTGGTGCAGGTTGTGGTGCAGGTTTTGGCTCAGGTTGTGGTGCAGGTTGTGGTGCTGGTTGTGATGCACGTTTTGGTGCAGGTTGTGGTGAAGGTTGTGGTGCAGGTTGTGTTGCAGGTTGTGGTGCAGGTTGTGGCTCAGGTTGTGGTGCAGGATGTGGTGCTGGTTGTGGTGCAGGTTGTGGTGCAGGTTATTGTGCAGGTTGTGGTCTAGGTTGTAGTGCAGGTTGTTGTGCAGGTTTTGGTGCAGGTTGTAGTGAAGGTTGTGGTGCAGGTTTTGGCTCAGGTTGTGGTGCAGGTTGTGGTGCTGATTGTGGTGCTGGTTGTGGTGCAGGTTGTTGTGCAGGTTGTTGTGCAGGTTGTGGCTCAGGTTGTTGTGCAGGTTGTGGTGCAGGTTGTGGCTCAGGTTGTGGTGCAGGTTATAGTGCAGGTTGTGTTGCAGGTTGTGGTGCTGATTGTGGTGCTGGTTGTGGTGCAGGTTGTGGTGCAGGTTGTTGTGCAGGTTGTTGCTCAGGTTGTTGTGCAGGTTGTGGTGCAGGTTGTGGCTCAGGTTGTGGTGCAAGTTGTGGTGCTGGTTGTGGTGCAGGTTGTGGTGCAGGTTATTGTGCAGGTTGTGGTCTAGGTTGTAGTGCAGGTTGTGGTGCAGGTTGTGGTGAAGGTTGTGGTGCATGTTGTGGTGCAGGTTGTGGTGCAGGTTGTGGTCGAGGTTGTGGTGCAGGTTGTGATGCAGGTTGTGGTGCAGGTTATTGTGCAGGTTGTGGCTCAGACTGTGGTTCAGGTTGTGGTGCAGGTTGTGGTGCAGGCTGTGGTGCAGGTGTTTGTGCAGGTTGTGGTGCAGGTTTTGGCTCAGGTTGTGGTGCAGGTTGTGGTGCTGGTTGTGATGCACGTTGTGGTGCAGGTTGTGGTGAAGGTTGTGATGCAGGTTGTGGTGCAGGTTGTGGTGCAGGTTGTGGCTCAGGTTGTGGTGCAGGATGTGGTGCAGGTTATTGTGCAGGTTGTGGTCTAGGTTGTAGTGCAGGTTGTTGTGCAGGTTGTGGGCAGGTTGTAGTGAAGGTTGTGGTTCAGGTTGTGGTGCAAGTTGTGGTGCAGGTTGTGGTCGAGGTTGTGGTGCTGGTTGTGGTGCAGGTTGTGGTGCAGGTTGTTGTGCAGGTTGTTTTGCAGGTTGTGGCTCAGGTTGTGATGCAGGTTTTGGCCCAGGTTGTGGTGCAGGTTGTGGTGCAGGTTGTGGTGCAGGCTGTGGTGCAGGTTGTGGTGCTGGTTGTGGTGAAGGTTGGGGTGCTGGTTGTGGTGCTGGTTGTGGTGCAGGTTGTGGTGAAGGTTTAGGCTCAGGTTGTGGTGCAGGTTGTGGTGCTGGTTGTGATACAGGTTGTGGTGCAGGTTGTGATGAAGGTTGTTTTGCAGGTTGTGGTGCAGGTTGTGGGGCTGGTTGTGGCGCTGGTTGTGGCGCAAGTTGTGGTGCAGGTTGTATTCGAGGTTGTGGTGCAGGTTGTGGCGCAGGTTGTGGTCGAGGTTGTGGTGCAGGTTGTGGTCGAGGATGTGGTGCAGGTTGTTGCCGAGGTTGTGGTGCAGGTTGTTGTCGAGGTTGTGGTGCAGGTTGTGGTCGAAGTTGTGGTGCAGGTTGTGGTGCAGGTTGTGGTACAGGTTTTTGTGCAGGTTGTAGTGCAGGTTGTGGTGTTGGTTGTGGTACTGGTTGTGGTGCAGGTTGTGGTGCAGGTTGTGGTGCAGGTTGTGGTGCTGGTTGTGGTTCTGGTTGTGGTGCAGGTTGTGGTGCAGGTTGTGGTGCTGGTTGTGGTGCAGGTTGTGTTGCAGGTTGTGGTGCAGGTTGTTGTGCAGGTTGTGGTCAAGGTTGTGATGCAGGTTGTGGTTCTGGTTGTGGTGCAGGTTGTGGTGCAGGTTGTGATGTAGGTTGTTGTGCAGGTTGTGGTGCTGGTTGTGGAGCAGGTTGAGGGGGTGGTGCAGGTTGTGGTGCAGGTTGTGGTGCAGGTTGTGGTGCTGGTTGTAGTGCAGGTTGTTGTGCAGGTTGTGGTGCTGGTTGTGGTGCTGGTTGTGGTGCAGGTTGTGGAGCTAGTTGTGGTGCAGGTTGTGGTGCAGGTTGTGGTGCTGATTGTGTTTCTGGTTGTGATGCACGTTGTGGTGCAGGTTGTTGAGCAGGTTGTGGTGCTGGTTGTGGTGCTGGTTGTTGTGCTAGTTGTGGTGCTGGTTGTGGTGCACGTTGTGGTACATGTTGTGGTGCACGTTGTGGTGAAGGTTGTGGTGCAGGTTGTGGTGCAGGTTGTTGTTCTGGTTCTGGTGCAGGTTGTGGTGCAGGTTGTAGTAAAGGTTGTTGTACAGGTTGTGGTATTGGTTGTGCTGCAAGTTGAGGGGCTGGTTGTGGTACAGGTTGTGGTGCAGGTTGTGGTGCAGGTTGTGGTGCTGGTTGTGGTGCAGGTTGTTGTGCAGGTTGTGGTGCAGGTTGTGGTGCAGGTTATTGTGCAGGTTGTGGCTCAGACTGTGGTTCAGGTTGTGGTGCAGGTTGTGGTGCAGGTTGTGGTGCAGGTTGTGGTGCTGATTGTGGTGCTGGTTGTGGTGCAGGTTGTGGTGCAGGTTGTTGTGCAGGTTGTGGCTCAGGTTGTGGTGCTGGTTGTGGTGCAGGTTGTGGTGCAGGTTGTTGTGCAGGTTGTGGCTCAGGTTGTTGTGCAGGTTGTGGTGCAGGTTGTGGCTCAGGTTGTGGTGCAGGTTGTGGTGCTGGTTGTGGTGCAGGTTGTGGTGCAGGTTATTGTGCAGGTTGTGGTCTAGGTTGTAGTGCAGGTTGTGGTGCAGGTTGTGGTGCAGGTTGTGGTGCTGGTTGTGGTGCAGGTTGTGGTGCAGGTTGTGGTCGAGGTTGTGGTGCAGGTTGTGGTGCAGGTTGTGGTGCAGGTTATTGTGCAGGTTGTGGCTCAGACTGTGGTTCAGTTTGTGGTGCAGGTTGTGGTGCAGGCTGTGGTGCAGGTTGTGGTGCAGGTTGTGTGGTGCAGGTTTTGGCTCAGGTTGTGGTGCAGGTTGTGGTGCTGGTTGTGATGCACGTTTTGGTGCAGGTTGTGGTGAAGGTTGTGGTGCAGGTTGTGTTGCAGGTTGTGGTGCAGGTTGTGGCTCAGGTTGTGGTGCAGGATGTGGTGCTGGTTGTGGTGCAGGTTGTGGTGCAGGTTATTGTGCAGGTTGTGGTCTAGGTTGTAGTGCAGGTTGTTGTGCAGGTTTTGGTGCAGGTTGTAGTGAAGGTTGTGGTGCAGGTTTTGGCTCAGGTTGTGGTGCAGGTTGTGGTGCTGATTGTGGTGCTGGTTGTGGTGCAGGTTGTTGTGCAGGTTGTTGTGCAGGTTGTGGCTCAGGTTGTTGTGCAGGTTGTGGTGCAGGTTGTGGCTCAGGTTGTGGTGCAGGTTATAGTGCAGGTTGTGTTGCAGGTTGTGGTGCTGATTGTGGTGCTGGTTGTGGTGCAGGTTGTGGTGCAGGTTGTTGTGCAGGTTGTGGCTCAGGTTGTTGTGCAGGTTGTGGTGCAGGTTGTGGCTCAGGTTGTGGTGCAAGTTGTGGTGCTGGTTGTGGTGCAGGTTGTGGTGCAGGTTATTGTGCAGGTTGTGGTCTAGGTTGTAGTGCAGGTTTGTGGTGCAGGTTGTGGTGAAGGTTGTGGTGCAGGTTGTGGTGCAGGTTGTGGTGCAGGTTGTGGTCGAGGTTGTGGTGCAGGTTGTGATGCAGGTTGTGGTGCAGGTTATTGTGCAGGTTGTGGCTCAGACTGTGGTTCAGGTTGTGGTGCAGGTTGTGGTGCAGGCTGTGGTGCAGGTTGTTGTGCAGGTTGTGGTGGCAGGTTTTGGCTCAGGTTGTGGTGCAGGTTGTGGTGCTGGTTGTGATGCACGTTGTGGTGCAGGTTGTGGTGAAGGTTGTGATGCAGGTTGTGGTGCAGGTTGTGGTGCAGGTTGTGGCTCAGGTTGTGGTGCAGGATGTGGTGCAGGTTATTGTGCAGGTTGTGGTCTAGGTTGTAGTGCAGGTTGTTGTGCAGGTTGTGGTGCAGGTTGTAGTGAAGGTTGTGGTTCAGGTTGTGGTGCAAGTTGTGGTGCAGGTTGTGGTCGAGGTTGTGGTGCTGGTTGTGGTGCAGGTTGTGGTGCAGGTTGTTGTGCAGGTTGTTTTGCAGGTTGTGGCTCAGGTTGTGATGCAGGTTTTGGCCCAGGTTGTGGTGCAGGTTGTGGTGCAGGTTGTGGTGCAGGCTGTGGTGCAGGTTGTGGTGCTGGTTGTGGTGAAGGTTGGGGTGCTGGTTGTGGTGCTGGTTGTGGTGCAGGTTGTGGTGAAGGTTTAGGCTCAGGTTGTGGTGCAGGTTTGTGGTGCTGGTTGTGATACAGGTTTGGTGCAGGTTGTGATGAAGGTTGTTGTGCAGGTTGTGGTGCAGGTTGTGGGGCTGGTTGTGGCGCTGGTTGTGGCGCAGGTTGTGGTGCAGGTTGTATTCGAGGTTGTGGTGCAGGTTGTGGCGCAGGTTGTGGTCGAGGTTGTGGTGCAGGTTGTGGTCGAGGATGTGGTGCAGGTTGTTGCCGAGGTTGTGGTGCAGGTTGTTGTCGAGGTTGTGGTGCAGGTTGTGGTCGAAGTTGTGGTGCAGGTTGTGGTGCAGGTTGTGGTACAGGTTTTTGTGCAGGTTGTAGTGCAGGTTGTGGTGTTGGTTGTGTACTGGTTTGTGGTGCAGGTTGTGGTGCAGGTTGTGGTGCAGGTTGTGGTGCTGGTTGTGGTTCTGGTTGTGGTGCAGGTTGTGGTGCAGGTTGTGGTGCTGGTTGTGGTGCAGTTGTGTTGCAGGTTGTGGTGCAGGTTGTTGTGCAGGTTGTGGTCAAGGTTGTGATGCAGGTTGTGGTTCTGGTTGTGGTGCAGGTTGTGGTGCAGGTTGTGATGTAGGTTGTTGTGCAGGTTGTGGTGCTGGTTGTGGAGCAGGTTGAGGGGCTGGTTGTGGTGCAGGTTGTGGTGCAGGTTGTGGTGCAGGTTGTGGTGCTGGTTGTAGTGCAGGTTGTTGTGCAGGTTGTGGTGCTGGTTGTGGTGGTGGTTGTGGTGCAGGTTGTGGTGCTAGTTGTGGTGCAGGTTGTGGTGCAGGTTGTGGTGCTGATTGTGTTTCTGGTTGTGATGCACGTTGTGGTGCAGGTTGTTGAGCAGGTTGTGGTGCTGGTTGTGGTGCTGGTTGTTGTGCTAGTTGTGGTGCTGGTTGTGGTGCAGGTTGTGGTGCAGGTTGTTGTGCATGTTGTGGTGGTGGTTGTGGTAGTGGTTGTGGTGCTGGTTGTGGTGCATGTTGTGTGCAGGTTGTGGTGCACGTTGTGGTACAGGTTGTGGTGCACGTTGTGGTGAAGGTTGTGGTGCAGGTTGTGGTGCAGGTTGTTGTGCAGGTTGTGGTCGAGGTTGGGGTGCAGGTTGTGGTGCAGGTTGTTGTGCAGGTTGTTGTGCAGGATGTGGCTGAGGTTGTGGTGCAGGTTGTGGTGCTGATGGTGATGCAGAATGTGGTGCACGTTGTGGTGCAGGTTGTTGTGCAGGTTGTGGCTCAGGTTGTGGTGCTGGTTGTGGTGCAGGTTGTGGTGCAGGTTATTGTGCAGGTTGTGGTCTAGGTTGTAGTGCAGGTTGTGGTGCAGGTTGTGGTAAAGGTTGTGGTGCAGGTTGTGGTGCAGGTTGTGTTGCAGGTTGTGGTCGAGGTTGTGGTGCAGGTTGTTGTGCAGGTTATTGTGCAGGTTATGGCTCAGACTGTGGTTCAGGTTGTGGTGCAGGTTGTGGTGCAGGCTGTGGTGCAGGTTGTGGTGCAGGTTGTGGTGCAGGTTGTGGCTCAGGTTGTGGTGCAGGATGTGGTGCTGGTTGTGGTGCAGGTTGTGGTGCAGGTTATTGTGCAGGTTGTGGTCTAGGTTGTAGTGCAGGTTGTTGTGCAGGTTGTGGTGCAGGTTGTAGTGAAGGTTGTGGTGCAAGTTGTGGTGCAAGTTGTGGTGCAGGTTGTGGTGCCAGGTGTAATGCAGGTTCGTGTTTAGGTTGTTGTGCAGGTTGTGGTGCTGGTTGTGGTGCAGGTTGTTGTGCAGGTTGTTGTGCAGGTTGTTTTGCAGGTTGTGGCTCAGGTTGTGACGCAGGTTTTGGCTCAGGTTGTGGTGCAGGTTGTGGTGCTGATTGTGGTGCTGGTTGTGGTGCAGGTTGTGGTGCAGGTTGTTGTGCAGGTTGTGGCTCAGGTTGTTGTGCAGGTTGTGGTGCAGGTTGTGGCTCAGGTTGTGGTGCAGGTTGTGGTGTAGGTTGTGTTGCAGGTTGTGGTGCAACGCTGAAAAATCAAAATTTTTGTTCTGAAGGAAAATAACTAGTTTTACGTTAATAAACCGCTCTAGCGATTAATATAGACACCCAGGACCTATATATGCTTACCAAAAATTGAATTTTTATCAAAAACTGGGTTTTTACTCAATTGCTGGACTCTGCCAATTTTTCTGACTCCGAGGGAAAAAAAATTTGAATGTTCGAATGTTTGAATGTTTGAATGTTTGAATGTTTTGAATGTTCAGAAGTGCACCTTGGCGGCTCAGAAATTCAAATTTCTGGGGTTCCAGGTGTGCCCAGACGGTATCCGACCTGACCCAGATTCGTGCCGCGCCATTGCTGACATGCCTACTCCAAGGACAGCAAAGGACGTGCGTAGGTTTTTGGGGGCGGCCGGATATTTTCGTCGTCATATTGAAGGCTTCGCTGGCATTTCAGCACCCCTGACTGACCTGACAAAGAAAAATGCGAAGTTTGTGTGGAAATCAGAACATGACGAGGCCTATCGCAAACTGAAAGACCAACTAATCACGACACCGGTATTGGCTATTCCTGATTTTGAGAAAGAGTGGGAAGTGCACACTGACGCCAGCGGTATTGCTATTGGCGGGTGCTTAATTCAGCGAGACGCAGATAATTTACCCCATCCAGTAGCCTATTTCAGTAGGAAGGTCAAAGGACCTGAAGTTCGTTATTCAGCTACGGATCGGGAGGTACTGGCAGTAGTAGAATCAGTTAGGTATTTCGAGCCTTACCTATTTCAGCGGCATTTTGTAATCTACACAGACCATCGAGCGTTAACACACATTTAAAAAGCGAACGAAATGCCCACGAATGTCACGCTGGTCTCACGAACTTTCGGCCCACTCATTCCAGATCTTGTACAAGCCTGGTCCAGCACATGTTGTGCCAGATACGCTAAGTAGAAATATAGCGGCAGTACAGATTAATGAAAATATTGAAACCATTCCATCGGATCAAATGAGAGAATACCAGATGAACGAGCCGAGATGGAAAGAGATTATTGAGTATTTAGAGGGAGGAAAATACCCGAAAAAGAAAAAGAATTTACCTATTCATGATTTTGAAATGAAACAGGGCGTCCTGTATTATGTCAACTGCCAGAATGATAGGGCAGTATTTCAGCTAGTTATTCCGGACGCGTTGCTGTCATCAGCGTTAAAGCTTGCGCATGCTTCAAAAATAGCAGGGCATCCAGGGATCTTTAAAACCCACTTAAAAGCAAAGTCTCTATTTTATTTTCCAGGATTACTTTCTGAGGTAATCAATTTTGTGAAGTCGTGCCCTCGTTGCCAGAGGAGGAAAGGCACCCTTAAGGTACAAGCCCCACTTCAGGAATTTCCTGAAATTCGTGAACCGTTAGATCGTGTGGGGGCCGATCTGATTGATTTACACCATAGTCATGCGGGTAACAGATACGTGTTGGTGCTAGTTGACCATCTGTCTAGATACACCACACTAGTTGCATTACCTCAGAAGGATTCTCGTACGGTTGCAGATGCATTCTTGCGTAGGTTCGTTACTGTATTCGGACCTCCTAAAGTTTTAGTCTCTGACCGGGGTCAAGAATTCAATGGGAATATATTTAGAGAAGTTTGTAAGATTTTAGAGACAACTTCGGCTTTTACAACGGCCTACCACCCACAAGCAAACGGAATGACGGAACGGACTAATCGTTCAGTCAAGGATATGCTTGCAATCCTTGCTGAACATGATGCAAACACCTGGGATGAACACCTACCCTATGTTCAGTTCGCCTTGAATACTGCCATCCACCAATCAATTAACACCCAACCACTTCATTTGTTTACTGGTAATTCATGCAATTTCCCCTCAGGTCTGCTTAACAGACATAATGTTGCATATGGGGAGGACTATCCTTCAGAGGTCCTTGGGAAAATGAGAAATGCATGGAATATTGCAGCTGAAGCGTCCAAGAAGGCACGGACTCGGTATGCTCATTTTTATGACAAGAAAGTGCGCCCTCTTGAGTTGACGGAAGGAAGCCTCGTATTGAGAGTGAATGAGGCTGCGCCCGCCAATCAGAGCAGGAAGCTAGCTCCGAGGTGGCGAGGACCCTATAGAGTAATTAAAAGGGCGGGGCCGGTTAATCTTGTTATAAAAGGAGTGTTCGAGGACCAGGTGGAAAGGACAATTCACGTGAATAAATTGAAACATTATCATGCTAGAGAGGAATTAGAACTGCCTTCAGCGGGTCTAGTTCCTGACTCAGCAGTGCTGACTCATGGCTTCACCGACGAGTCAGAAGATGAGGATGACCCTCTGTCATCGCTCATCAGTAGTCAGGTGCAGTCTCGCCACCCTATGGTGACGAGATCTCGCGCAGTACAGTAAAGTAACTTCCTTGGTTAGTATAATTTAGTATTCATTAGATTTTCCTGTAAAGGCAATGAGATGTACTATGTCTATACTTGACTCAGGTAGCAACTTTTACCGTGCTCTGGGGTTCCACCTCCACCAAACCCAGAGTATATCTATGCTTCCGCTGTGTTGTGTCTGTCTGTTCCCAGGTCTGATTGGTACACCGACCCAGTTGTTCCAGCCACACGTGAACCCTTGTCTGTAAAGACCGAGGGGGGAGGCACGTTACACAAAGCCCTCACCCCACCAGACCCAGTAACCCATACATCAGTTACTTTGGGGATGAGTGACTGTCCAAGAGTCACCCGGCCGACGCCTCACGTCACTAACGAGGTTGTCAGGGCCAGCGAGCTGTCCACATTATAGCAGTCACCGGAGGTGCCATACAACGCCGGGGTAGCTGTCTCGAGATCACCACTACCCACCTGCTGCGTCATCAAGACTGCAGCCATGCCAGCAGTGTTGGAGGAGAGGTCAAGAAATGGAAAGCACGTAGCAGTACTCAAGAATTTCGCCGGAAGATTAATGATTACGTCATCTGAAGTAACAAGAAAGCGGAAGTAAGGCGGTCACAGGTGGAAGGCACGGTTTCCCTACAGAGTACCGGGACTCGCCAATAGAAGGTCGCAAAATTGTCTCCTTTGGCCTAAAGTCGGCGGTACGAGGGTATACACAGTTGGTGTTTACGGCCTAGTAACCTGGTGACATCAAGAAACGCCTGAGATGACGTGAGCAATGATGGAAGACGAGATTCACCTGTTCTGCAAACAAGCAACCCGCCTCTACGACCTTCTGACACCACTCCTGCTAAGAGACACCGTTGGTACATCCAGTCCTGCTCTGCTGTGGTCATCTGCGACGTCAAGTTTAACATCAAGACTGCCGTGTGAACTGTGATTGATATGAAGGCGTGTGGACTGTCGAGAGCAAGATTAATGGCCGAAGTAACAGTATTCTACAGCTGTCACTTGGCACTCAGCTCTACTACACTCTGTCGTCATTCAGGAGTACCAGATGGGAGTACAAGAGGACCAGGTATTGATGTCTACACATGAGAAGAAGCAAGATCGACACCGTCATCGTCAGCGACTACATTCAGCATCCAGCAGCATCGATTTTTTTTCGATTACTCAATATGAACAATTGATACAAACAACAAAGTTGGCTCTGAACATCTGTGTAAAGAACATCTGGACACTTTTGTTTAAATGTTGAAAAACAGAGTTAGAATCACAATATTTTTTTAAATGTTGAAAAACAGATTTAAAATAATTCTGGTATAATATATGAATTTTGCTCTATAAATTGGTCAGTAATCAAAATCGAAGCCCCTGTGTAATTGTCTCAGCCCAGAACAAACGGTTATGGAAAATTATGTTGTGCTATTTTTTTTTCAGAATGTTTGAACACAGGAGAGGCGGACCAATATAAACATTGACACTTCTAGTGAGTGAGAACACTTGGCTGTACAGTCAGCTGAAACCTGTGATATAGTATAGGAATTTTTTTTATATTTTTAGATAGATGTAATAAACGTTAGGTGTGTTCCTTAACATGTCAAGGTTGACATTGATGGGGAGTGGTTAGTACACGGATGTGTACCTGATAGTTCCGTAGTACGCTCCCGGATGACTGAAAGTTCAGTCTGATGATATAACTTTAATGTTTGTTTGAGCACGGAGTGGCCGGCTCTAGAGGACACATGGACTTGGCTAGTGAAGAGCCAAGAGTTTAATAGCTAGTTTTTGATGGTAGAGTAGGGACATGTTATTTAGCTATGTCAGTAAGGATAGGATGTATGTTTCCTGATGTTAGAGGATTGCTGTCAGTTGACAGCTGAGAAATTTATGAAATATGAACATGTTTATTATGATGTTGGACTATTATTTGTCGCATTTTATTAGTTAGGTTAGCTTTTGTTTGTGGCATGAGTTGAATTGTGGGTTTGGATACTAAACCTCGTGAATTTTAACAAATTAACAAGGTTTACTAAGTGCTTGTGCGGGGGGGGTTGTAACAAACTAGGCTGTTGTAAGAATTATTCCAGAAGGTTCCAGAAGTTCGAGTAGGGACCTGACCTCTCAACAACGCCCAGTCCCCTGGGAATTAGCAGGTCTGAGTCACAAATGGCGGGCATCTTTGTTCATAGCTGCGTATAATGAACCATCCCATAGTATTCAGTAATTTAGAGAAAATTAGCCTTTATTCATTTTGCATTAAAATTGTATTGTATAATAGTACTGGATACAATATCAAGAGTATTCTAATTATTGAGTTTAAGTCACCATCAGTGACGTCACGAATCAGATCTAACTTTTAAGGCGGAGTGACCGGCGGTCATAGGTCAGCAGGGTTGACATGTCTAGTATTTCTCAAAGTTCAATTAACCATTTTGGGGATCGGAAACAGCTCTGCCGTTAGATGTTTGTAATTTAATTCAGTAAAATAATTCAACCAGTCTGGATCAATTCAGTACAAACAGAGGTTAATTGTTATAACTTAACCTTGCTAAAGTAACTGGGTAAGCGATGCGGAACAATACAATGTTCTAGTCTGGGCGAGATCAGACGAGGAGAGATCAGTGTGAATACGGGAGCAGCTGGGAGAGGTCAAACATCTTACCTCTCCCCAAGACCAGCCCAACACCCAGAGCTGGTCGCCCAAGGTATAGTTGCTATGGTTATGTATAGAAATAGTCTCATTTGCCACTCAGGTCAAGTAGGGAGTGTTAAAGTGATAGGGAGTGAACACATTTAGATTTTTGTTTTAGTTTCTTTTAATAAATTAAGTTAATAATTTGCATTTTTATTGTTTCCATTTGGTTATGTGTATACTTGTCCTGGTCACGTGGTCCACACGAGGCAGAGTTGTATTGGGCGCCGATTCTAACATCGAATCGGAATTATCATTACCGTGTAATTTATTCCACACTCAAGGTCATCGTATATAGTGGGGATCAAGCCCCTAGGTTGATTAATTAGCGTGATCGATCCAGACCTCGATCATTGCTCTTCTTTTTACTGGTCTGGTGGTGGCAGCGTAGAGGCGACTCTAGGGTTTTGTTCAGAGCCTAGGTCACGTCATACTGGGTGTAGAATCCTAAGTCGGTCAATCGTCTTAGGACCACGTGGCGTGGAGTTGGCTTTGGTAAAAGTTTTGGAGTCCCTTGGTAGAGAATAAAAAGTAAGAATACGGGTAGAGGGAGAAGGAAGAGAAGTAGAGAGAGGGACCCTAACCCGTGTTACAGTGGTGCTGGTTGTGGTGCAGGTTGTGGTGCAGGTTGTTGTGCAGGTTGTGGCTCAGGTTGTTGTGCAGGTTGTGGTGCAGGTTGTGGCTCAGGTTGTGGTGCAGGTTGTGGTGCTGGTTGTGGTGCAGGTTGTAGTGCAGGTTATTGTGCAGGTTGTGGTCTAGGTTGTAGTGCAGGTTGTGGTGCAGGTTGTGGTGAAGGTTGTGGTGCAGGTTGTGGTGCAGGTTGTGGTGCAGGTTGTGGTCGAGGTTGTGGTGCAGGTTGTGGTGCAGGTTGTGGTGCAGGTTATTGTGCAGGTTGTGGCTCAGGTTGTGGTGCAGGTTGTGGTGCTGGTTGTGATGCACGTTGTCGTGCAGGTTGTGGTGAAGGTGGTGGTGCAGGTTGTGGTGCAGGTTGTGGTGCAGGTTGTGGCTCAGGTTGTTGTGCAGGATGTGGTGCAGGTTATTGTGCAGGTTGTGGTCTAGGTTGTAGTGCAGGTTGTTGTGCAGGTTGTGGTGCAGGTTGTAGTGAAGGTTGTGGTGCAGGTTGTGGTGCAAGTTGTGGTGCAGGTTGTGGTCGAGGTTGTGGTGCTGGTTGTGGTGCAGGTTGTGGTGCAGGTTGTGGCTCAGGTTGTGATGCAGGTTTTGGCTCAAGTCGTGGTGCAGGTTGTGGTGCAGGTTGTGGTGCAGGCTGTGGTGCAGGTTGTGGTGCTGGTTGTGGTGAAGGTTGTGGTGCTGGTTGTGGTGCTGGTTGTGGTGCAGGTTGTGGTGAAGGTTTAGGCTCAGGTTGTGGTGCAGGTTGTGGTGCTGGTTGTGATACAGGTTGTGGTGCAGGTTGTGATGAAGGTTGTTGTGCTGGTTGTGATACAGGTTGTGGTGCAGGTTGTGATGAAGGTTGTTGTGCAGGTTGTGGTGCAGGTTGTGGGGCTGGTTGTGGCGCTGGTTGTGGCGCAGGTTGTGGTCGAGGTTGTGGTACAGGTTGTGGTCGAGGATGTGGTGCAGGTTGTTGCCGAGGTTGTGGTGCAGGTTGTGGTCGAGGTTGTGGTGCAGGTTGTGGTCGAAGTTGTGGTGCAGGTTGTGGTGCAGGTTGTGGTACAGGTTGTTGTGCAGGTTGTAGTGCAGGTTGTGATGTTGGTTGTGGTGCTGGTTGTGGTGCAGGTTGTGGTGAAGGTTGTGGTGCAGGTTGTTGTGCTGGTTGTGGTTCTGATGTTGGTGCAGGTTGTGGTGCAGGTTGTGGTGCTGGTTGTGGTGCAGGTTGTGTTGCAGGTTGTGGTGCAGGTTGTTGTGCAGGTTGTGGTGCAGGTTGTGGTGCAGGTTGTGATGTAGGTTGTTGTGCAGGTTGTGGTGCTGGTTGTGGTGCAGGTTGAGGGGCTGGTTGTGGTGCAGGTTGTGGTGCAGGTTGTGGTGCAGGTTGTGGTGCTGGTTGTAGTGCAGGTTGTTGTGCAGGTTGTGGTGCTGGTTGTGGTGCTGGTTGTGGTGCAGGTTGTGGTGCTAGTTGTGGGTTAGGTTGTGGTGCAGGTTGTGGTGCTGATTGTGTTTCTGGTTGTGATGCACGTTGTGGTGCAGGTTGTTGAGCAGGTTGTGGTGCTGGTTGTGGTGCTGGTTGTTGTGCTAGTTGTGGTGCTGGTTGTGGTGCAGGTTGTGGTGCAGGTTGTTGTGCAAGTTGTGGTGGTGGATGTGGTAGTGGTTGTGGTGCTGGTTGTGGTGCAGGTTGTAGTGCAAGTTGTGGTGGTGGTTGTGGTGGTGGTTGTGGTGCAGGTTGTGTGCAGGTTGTGGTGCAGGTTGTGGCTCAGGTTGTGTTGCAGGTTGTGGTGCAGGTTGTTGTGCAGGTTGTGGTCGAGGTTGTGTTGCAGGTTGTGGTGCAGGTTGTTGTGCAGGTTATTGTGCAGGTTGCGGCTGAGGTTGTGGTGCAGGTTGTGGTGCTGATGGTGATGCAGAATGTGGTGCACGTTGTGGTGCAGGTTGTTGTGCAGGTTGTGGCTCAGGTTGTGTTCCAGGTTGTGGTGCTGGTTGTGGTGCAGGTTGTGGTGCAGGTTGTGGTGCAGGTTGTGGTGCAGGTTGTTGTGCAGGTTGTAGTGCAAGTTGTGGTGGTGGTTGTGGTGGTGGTTGTGGTGCTGGTTGTGGTGCAGGTTGTAGTGCAAGTTGTGGTGCAGGTTGTAGTGCAGGTTGTAGTGCAGGTGGTTGTGCACGTTGTGGTGCAGGTTGTGGTGCAGGTTGTGGTGCTGGTTGTGGTGCTGGTTGTTGTGCAGGTTGTGGTGCAGGTTGTTGTGCTGGTTGTGGTGCTGGTTGTTGTGCAGGTTGTGGTGCAGGTTGTTGTGCAGGTTGTAGTGCAAGTTGTGGTGGTAGTTGTGGAGGTGGTTGTGGTGCTGGTTGTGGTGCAGGTTGTAGTGCAGGTTGTGGTGCAGGTTGTAGTGCAGGTTGTATTGCAGGTGGTGATGCAGGTTGTGGTGCAGGTTGTGGTGCAGGTTGTGGTGCAGGTTGTGTGGTTGTGTGCAGGTTGTGGTGCAGGTTGTGGTGCAGGTTGTGGTGAAGGTTGTGGTGCAGGTTGTGGTGCAGGTTGTTGTGCAGGTTGTGGTCGAGGTTGCGGTGCAGGATGTTGTGCAGGTTGTTGTGCAAGTTGTTGTGCAAGTTGTAGCTCAGGTTGTGGTGCAGGTTGTGGTGCTGATGTTGATGCAGAATGTGGTGCACGTTGTGGTGCAGGTTGTTGTGCAGGTTGTGGCTCAGGTTGTGGTGCAGGTTGTGGCTCAGGTTGTGGTGCAGGTTGTTGCGCAGGTTGTGGCTCAGGTTGTGGTGCAGGTTGTGGCTCAGGTTGTGGTGCAGGTTGTGGTGCTGGTGGTGATGCAGAATGTGGTGCACGTTGTGGTGCAGGTTGTTGTGCAGGTTGTTGTGCAGGTTGTGGCTCAGGTTGTGGTGCAGGTTGTGGCTCAAGTTGTGGTGCAGGTTGTGGTGCAGGTTGTGGTGCAGGCTGTGGTGCAGGTCGTGGTGCAGGTTGTGATGAAGGTTGTGGAGCTGGTTGTGGTGCTGGTTGTTGTGCTTGTTGTGGTGCAGGTTTTCGCTCAGGTTGTGGTGCAGGTTGTGGTGCTAGTTGTGATGCAGGTTGTGGTGCAGGTTGTGGTGCAGGTTGTGGTCGAGGTTGTGGTGCAGGTTGTGGTGCCGGGTGTAATGCAGGTTCGTGTTCAGGTTGTTGTGCAGGTTGTGGTGCAGGTTGTGGTGCAGGTTGTGGTGCAGGTTGTAGTGCAGGTTGTGGTGCAGGTTGTGGCTCAGGTTGTGGTGCAGGTTGTGGTGCTGGTTGTAGTGCTGGTTGTGGTGCAGGTTGTGGTGCTAGTTGTGGTGCAGGTTGTGGTGCAGGTTGTGGTGCTGATTGTGTTTCTGGTTGTGATGCACGTTGTGGTGCAGGTTGTTAAGCAGGTTGTGGTGCTGGTTGTGGTGCTGGTTGTTGTGCTAGTTGTGGTGCTGGTTGTGGTGCAGGTTGTGGTGCAGGTTGTTGTGCAAGTTGTGGTGGTGGTTGTGGTAGTGGTTGTGGTGCTGGTTGTGGTGCAGGTTGTAGTGCAAGTTGTGGTAGTGGTTGTGGTGGTGGTTGTGGTGCAGGTTGTGTGCAGGTTGTGGTGCACGTTGTGGTGCAGGTTGTGGTGCACGTTGTAGTGAAGGTTGTGGTGCAGGTTGTGGTGCAGGTTGTTGTAAAGGTTGTGGTCGAGGTTGTGGTGCAGGTTGTGGTGCAGGTTGTTGTGCAGGTTGTTGTGCAGGTTGTGGGGGAGGTTGTGGTGCAGGTCGTGGTGCTGATGGTGATGCAGAATGTGGTGCACGTTGTGGTGCAGGTTGTTGTGCTGGTTGTGGCTCAGGTTGTGCTGCAGGTTGTGGTGCTGGTTGTGGTGCAGGTTGTGGTGCAGGTTGTGGTGCAGGTTGTGGTGCAGGTTGTGGGGCAGGTTGTTGTGCAGGTTGTAGTGCAAGTTGTGGTGGTGGTTGTGGTGGTGGTTGTGGTGCTGGTTGTGGTGCTTGTTGTAGTGCAAGTTGTGGAACAGGTTGTAGTGCAGGTTGTAGTGCAGGTGGTGGTGCAGGTTGTGGTGCAGGTTGTGGTGCAGGTTGTGATGCAGGTTGTGGTGCACGTTGTGGTGCAGGTTGTGGTGCAGGTTGTTGTGCTGGTTGTGGTGCTGGTTGTTGTGCAGGTTGTGGTGCTGGTTGTGGTGCAGGTTGTGGTGCAGGTGGTTTTGCAGGTTGTAGTGCAAGTTGTGGTGGTAGTTGTGGTGGTGGTTGTGGTGCTGGTTGTGGTGCAGGTTGTAGTGCAGGTTGTGGTGCAGGTTGTAGTGCAGGTTGTATTGCAGGTGGTGATGCAGGTTGTGGTGCAGGTTGTGGTGCAGGTTGTGGTGCAGGTTGTGGTGCACGTTGTGGTGCAGGTTGTGGTGCAGGTTGTGGTGAAGGTTGTGGTGCAGGTTGTGGTGCAGGTTGTTGTGCAGGTTGTGGTCGAGGTTGCGGTGCAGGTTGTGGTGCAGGTTGTTGTGCAAGTTGTTGTGCAAGTTGTAGCTCAGGTTGTGGTGCAGGTTGTGGTGCTGATGTTGATGCAGAATGTGGTGCACGTTGTGGTGCAGGTTGTTGTGCAGGTTGTGGCTCAGGTTGTGGAGCAGGTTGTGGCTCAGGTTGTGGTGCAGGTTGTTGCGCAGGTTGTGGCTCAGGTTGTGGTGCAGGTTGTGGCTCAGGTTGTGGTGCAGGTTGTGGTGCTGGTGGTGATGCAGAATGTGGTGCACGTTGTGGTGCAGGTTGTTGTGCAGGTTGTTGTGCAGGTTGTGGCTCAGGTTGTGGTGCAGGTTGTGGCTCAAGTTGTGGTGCAGGTTGTGGTGCAGGTTGTGGTGCAGGCTGTGGTGCAGGTCGTGGTGCTGGTTGTGGTGAAGGTTGTGGAGCTGGTTGTGGTGCTGGTTGTGGTGCTTGTTGTGGTGCAGGTTTTGGCTCAGGTTGTGGTGCAGGTTGTGGTGCTAGTTGTGATGCAGGTTGTGGTGCAGGTTGTGGTGCAGGTTGTGGTCGAGGTTGTGGTGCAGGTTGTGGTGCCGGGTGTAATGCAGGTTCGTGTTCAGGTTGTTGTGCAGGTTGTGGTGCAGGTTGTGGTGCAGGTTGTGGTGCAGGTTGTGGTGCAGGTTGTGGTGCAGGTTGTGGCTCAGGTTGTGGTGCAGGTTGTGGTGCTAGTTGTGGTGCAGGTTGTGGTGCAGGTTATTGTGCAGGTTGTGGTCTAGGTTGTAGCGCAGGTTGTGGTGCAGGTTGTGGTGCAGGTTGTGGTGAAGGTTGATGTGCAGGTTGTGGTCGAAGTTGTGGTGCAGGTTGTGGTGCAGGTTGTAGTGCAGGTTGTGGTGCAGGTTGTGGTGCAGGTTGTGGTGAAGGTTGTTGTGCAGGTTGTTGTCGAGGTTGTGGTGCAGGTTGTGGTGTCAGGTGTAATGCAGGTTCGTGTTTAGGTTGTTGTGCAGGTTGTGGTGCAGGTTGTGGTGCAGGTTGTGGTGCAGGTTGTGGGGCAGGTTGTGGCTCAGGTTGTGGTGCAGGTTGTGGTGCTGGTTGTGGTGCAGGTTGTGGTGCAGGTTATTGTGCAGGTTGTGGTGTAGGTTGTAGCGCAGGTTGTGGTGCAGGTTGTGGTGCAGGTTGTGGTGAAGGTTGATGGGCAGGTTGTGGTCGAAGTTGTGGTGCAGGTTGTGGTGCAGGTTGTAGTGCTGGTTGTGGTGCTGGTTGTTGTGCAGGTTGTGGTGCAGGTTGTGGTGCAGGTTGTGGTGCAGGTTGTTGTGCAGGTTGAAGTGCAAGTTGTGGTGGTGGTTGTGGTGGTGGTTGTGGTGCTGGTTGTGGTGCAGGTTGTAGTGCAGATTGTGGTGCAGGTTGTAGTGCAGGTTGTAGTGCAGGTGGTGGTGCAGGTTGTGGTGCAGGTTGTGGTGCAGGTTGTGGTGCACGTTGTGGTGCAGGTTGTGGTGCTGGTTGTGGTGCTGGTTGTTGAGCAGGTTGTGGTGCAGGTTGTGGTGCAGGTTGTGGTGCAGGCTGTTGTGCAAGTTGTGGTGGTGGTTGTGGTGGTGGTTGTGGTGCTGGTTGTGGTGCAGGTTGTAGTGCAGATTGTAGTGCAGGTGGTGATGCAGGTTGTGGTGCAGGTTGTGGTGCAGGTTGTGGTGCACGTTGTGGTGCAGGTTGTGGTGCAGGTTGTGGTGAAGGTTGTGGTGCAGGTTGTGGTGCAGGTTGTTGTGCAGGTTGTGGTCGAGGTTGTGGTGCAGGTTGTGGTGCAGGTTGTTGTGCAAGTTGTTGTGCAAGTTGTAGCTCAGGTTGTGGTGCAGGTTGTGGAGCTTATGTTGATGCAGAATGTGGTGCACGTTGTGGTGCAGGTTGTTGTGCAGGTTGTTGTGCAGGTTGTGGCTCAGGTTGTGGTGCAGGGTTGTGGCTCAGGTTGTGGTGCAGGTTGTGGTGGTGGTGGTGATGCAGAATGTGGTGCACGTTGTGGTGCAGGTTGTTGTGCAGGTTGTTGTGCAGGTTGTGGCTCAGGTTGTGGTGCAGGTTGTGGCTCAAGTTATGGTGCAGGTTGTGGTGCAGGTTGTGGTGCAGGTTTTGGTGCAGGCTGTGGTGCAGGTCGTGGTGCTGGTTGTGTTGAAGGTTGTGGAGCTGGTTGTGGTGCTGGTTGTGGTGCATGTTGTGGTGCAGGTTTTGGCTCAGGTTGTGGTGCAGGTTGTGGTGCTAGTTGTGATGCAGGTTGTGGTGCAGGTTGTGGTGAAGGTTGTTGTGCAGGTTGTGGTCGAGGTTGTGGTGCAGGTTGTGGTGCCGGGTGTAATGCAGGTTCGTGTTCAGGTTGTTGTGCAGGTTGTAATGCAGGTTGTGGTGCAGGTTGTGGTGCAGGTTGTGGCTCAGGTTGTGGTGCAGGTTGTGGTGCATGTTATTGTGCAGGTTGTGGTCTAGGTTGTAGCGCAGGTTGTGGTGCAGGTTGTAATGCAGGTTGTGGTGAAGGTTGATGTGCAGGTTGTGGTGAAGGTTGTGGTGCAGGTTGCGGTCGAGGTTGTGGTGCAGATTGTGGTGCAGGTTGTGGTGCAGGGTTTGTGCAAGTTGTAGCTCAGACTGTGGTGCCGGTTGTGGTGCTGGTGGTGATGCAGGTTGTGGTGCAGGTTGTGGTGCAGGTTGTTGTGCAGGTTGATGTGCAGGTTGTGGCTCAGGTTGTGGTGCAGGTTGTGGCTCAGGTTGTGGTGCAGGTTGTGGTGCAGGTTGTGGTGCAGTCTGTGGTGCAGGTTGTGGTGCAGGTTGTGGCGCAGGTTTTGGCTCAGGTTGTGGTGCAGGTTGTGGCGCTGGTTGTGATGCACGTTTTGGTGCAGGTTGTGGTGAAGGTTGTTGTGCAGGTTGTAGTGCAGGTTGTTTGGCTGGTTGTGGCACTGGTTGTGGCGCAGGTTGTGGTGCAGGTTGTGGTCGAGGTTGTGGTTCAGGTTGGGGCGCAGGTTGTGGTCGAGGTTTTGGTGCAGGTTGTGGTCGAGGTTGTGCTGCTGATTGTGGCTGAGGTTGTGGTGCAGGTTGTGGTCGAGGTTGTGGTCGAAGTTGTGGTGCAGGTTGTGGCGCTGGTTGTTGTGCTGGTTGTTGTGCAGGTTGTGGTGCAGGTTGTGGTGCAGGTTGTAGTGCAGGTTGTTGTGCAGGTTGTAGTGCAGGTTTTAGTGTTGGTTGTGGTGCTGGTTGTGGTGCAGGTTGTGGTTCAGTTTGTGGTGCAGGTTGTGGTGCTGGTTGTGGTTCTGGTTGTGGTGCAGGTTGTGGTGCAGGTTGTTGTGCAGGTTGTTGTGCAGGTTGTGGCTCAGGTTGTGGTGCAGATTGTGGCTCAGGTTGTGGTGCAGGATGTAGTGCAGGTTGTGGTGCAGGCTGTGGTGCAGGTTGTGGTGCAGGTTGTGGTGCAGGTTTTGGCTCAGGTTGCGGTGCAGGTTGTGGTGCTGGTTGTGATGCAGGTTGTAATGCAGGTTGTGGTGAAGGTTGTTGTGCAGGTTGTGGTGCAGGTTGTGGGGCTGGTAGTGGCGCTGGTTGTGTAGCAGGTTGTGGTCGAGGTTGTGGTGCAGGTTGTGGTCGAGGTTGTGGTGCAGGTTGTGGTCGAGGTTGTGGTGAAGGTTGTTGTGCAGGTTGTGGTGCAGGTTGTGGGGCTGGTAGTGGCGCTGGTTGTGGCGCAGGTAGTGGTCGAGGTTGTGGTGCAGGTTGTGGTCGAGGTTGTGGTGCAGGTTGTGGCCGAGGTTGTGGTGCAGGTTGTGGTCGAGGTTGTGGTGCAGGTTGTGGTCGAAGTTGTGGTGCAGGTTGTGGTGCAGGTTGTGGTGCTGGTTGTGGTGCAGGTTGTGGTGCAGGTTGTGCTGCAGGTTGTGTGCAGGTTGTGCTGCAGGTTGTGGTGCAGGTTGTTGTGCAGGTTGTAGTGCAGGTTGTGGTGTTGGTTGTGGTGCTGGTTGTGGTGCAGGTTGTGGTGCAGGTTGTGGTGCAGGTTGTGGTTCTGGTTGTGGTGCTGGTTGTATTGCCAGTTGTTGTGCAGGTTGTTGTGCAGGTTGTGGTGCTGATTGTGGTGCAGGTTGTTGTGCTAGTTGTGATGCAGGTTGTTGTGCAGGTTGTGGTGCAGGTTGTGGTGCTGATTGTCGTGCTGGTTGTGGTGCAGGTTGTTGTGCAGGTTGTGGTGCTGGTTGTGGTGCAGGTTGTTGTGCTAGTTGTGGTGCAGGTTGTTGTGCAGGTTGTGGTGCTGATTGTGGTGCTGGTTTGGGTGCAGGTTGTGGTGCAGGTTGTGGTGCAGGTTGTGGTGCTGGTTGTGGTGCTGCTTGTGGTGCTGGTTGTGGTGCAGGTTGTGGTGCAGGTTGTGGTGCTGATTGTGGTGCTGGTTGTGGTGCAGGTTGTTGTGCAGGTTGTGGTGCAGGTTATGGTGCAGGTTATGGTGCTGGTTGTGGTGCCAGAGTTGGTGCAGGTTGTGGTGCAGGTTGTGATGCTGATTGTGGTGCTGGTTGTTGTGCTAGTTGTGGTGCAGGTTGTGGTGCAGGTTGTGGTGAAGGTTGTTGTGCAGGTTGTGGTGCTGGTTGTGCTGCAGGTTGAGGGGCTGGTTGTGGTGCAGGTTGTGGTGCAGGTTGTGGTGCTGGTTGTGGTGCAGGTTGTGGTGCAGGTTGTGGTGCAGGTTGTGGTGCAGGTTGTGGTGCAGGTTGTGGTGCTGATTGTGGTGCTGGTTGTGGTGCAGGTTGTTGTGCAGGTTGTTGTGCAGGTTTTGATACTGGTTGTGGTGCTGGTTGTTGTGTTAGTTGTGGTGCAGGTTGTGGTGCTGATTGGGGTGCTAGTTTTGGTGCAGGTTGTGGTGCATGTTGTTGTGCATGTTGTGGTGCTGGTTGTGGTGCTGGTTGTGGTGCTGGTTAGGGTGCAGGTTGTGGTGCAGGTTGTGTGCAGGTTATGGTGCAGGTTGTGGTGCAGTTTGTGGTGCTGGTTGTGGTTCTGGTTGTAGTGCAGGTTGTGGCTCAGGTTGTGGTGCAGGTTGTGGTGCAGGTGGTGGTGCAGGCTGTGGTGCAGGTTGTGGTGCAGGTTGTAGTGCAGGTTGTGGTGCAAGTTGTTGTGCAGGTTATAGTGCAGGTTGTGGTGTTGGTTGTGGTGCAGGTTGTGATGAAGGTTGTTGTGCAGGTTGTGGTGAAGGTTGTGGGGCTGGTTGTGGCGCTGGTTGTGGCGCAGGTTGTGGTGCAGGTTGTATTCGAGGTTGTGGTGCAGGTTGTGGCGCAGGTTGTGGTCGAGGTTGTGGTGCAGGTTGTGGTCGAGGTGTTGTTGCAGGTTGTGGCCGAGGATGTGGTGCAGGTTGTGGTCGAAGTTGTGGTGCAGGTTGTGGTGCAGGTTGTGGTGCAGGTTGTGGTGCAGGTTGTGGTACAGGTTGTTGTGCAGGTTGTAGTGCAGGTTGTGGTGTTGGTGTGGGGCTGGTTGTAGTGCAGGTTGTGGTGCAGGTTGTGGTGCAGGTTGTGGTGCAGGTTGTGGTGCAGGTTGTGGTGCTGGTTGTGGTTCTGGTTGTAGTGCAGGTTTTGGTGCAGGTTGTGGTGCTGGTTGTGGTGCAGGTTGTGGTGCAGGTTGTTGTGCAGGGTGTCGTGCAGGTTGTGATGCAGGTTGTGGTTCTCGTTGTGGTGCAATTTGTGGTGCAGGTTGTGATGTAGGTTGTTGTGCAGGTTGTGGTGCTAGTTGTTGTGCAGGTTGAGGGGCTAGTTGTGGTGCAGGTTGTGGTGCAGGTTGTGGTGCACGTTGTGGTGCAGGTTGTTGTGCAGGTTGTGGTGCTGGTTGTGGTGCTGGTTGTGGTGCTAGTTGTGGTGCAGGTTGTGGTGCAGGTTGTGGTGCAGGTTGTTGTACAGGTTGTGGTGGTGGTTGTGGTGGTGGTTGTGGTGCAGGTTGTAGTGCAGGTTGTGGTGCAGGTTGTAGTGCAGGTTGTAGTGCAGGTGGTGGTGCAGGTTGTGGTGCAGGTTGTGGTGCAAGTTGTGGTGCAGGCTGTGGTGCAGGTTGTGGTGCAGGTTGTGGTGCAGGTTGTGGTGAAGGTTGTGGTGCAGGTTGTGGTGCAGGTTGTTGTGCAGGTTGTGGTCGAGGTTGTGGTGCAGGTTGTGGTGCAGGTTGTTGTGCAGGTTGTTGTGCAGGTTGTGGCTCAGGTTGTGGTGCAGGTTGTGGTGCTGATGGTGATGCAGAATGTGGTGCACGTTGTGGTGCAGGTTGTTGTGCAGGTTGTGGCTCAGGTTGTGGTGCAGGTTGTGGCTCTGGTTGTGGTGCAGGTTGTTGTGCTGGTGGTGATGCAGAATGTGGTGCACGTTGTGGTGCAGGTTGTTGTGCAGGTTGTTGTGCAGGTTGTGGCTCAGGTTGTGGTGCAGGTTGTGGCTCAGGTTGTGGTGCAAGTTGTTTTGCAGGTTGTGGTGCAGGATGTGGTGCAGGTCGTGATGCTGGTTGTGGTGAAGGTTGTGGAGCTGATTGTGGTGCTGGTTGTGGTGCATGTTGTGGTGCAGGTTTCGGCTCAGGTTGTGGTGCAGGTTCTGGTGCTAGTTGTGATGCAGGTTGTGGTGCAGGTTGTTGTGCTGGATGTTGTGCAGGTTGTGGTGCAGGTTGTGGGGCTGGTTGTGGCGGTGGTTTTGGCGCAAGTTGTGGTGCAGGTTGTGGTCGATGTTGTGATGCAGGTTGTGGTCGAGGTTGTGGTGCAGATTGTGACCGAGGTTGTGGTGCAGGTTGTGGTCGAGGTTGTGATGCAGGTTGTGGTCGAAGTTGTGGTGCAGGTTGTGGTGCAGGTTGTGGTGCTGGTTGTGGTGCAGGTTGTGGTGAAGGTTGTGGTGCAGGTTGTGGTTCTGGTTGTGGTGCTGGTTGTGGTGCAGGTTGTGGTGCAGTTTGTGGTGCTGGTTGTTGTGCTGGTTGTGGTTCTGGTTGTGGTGCAGGTTGGGGTGCAGGTTGTGGTGCTGGTTGTGGTGCAGGTTTGTGGTGCAGGTTGTGGTGCAGGTTGTTTTGCAGGTTGTGGTGCAGGTTGTGATGCAGGTTGTGGTGCTGGTTGTGGTGCAGGTTGTTGTGCATGTTGTGGTGAAGTTTGTTGTGCAGGTTGTGGTGCTGGTTGTGGTGCATGTTGAGGGGCTGGTTGTGGTGCAGGTTGTGGTGCAGGTTGTGGTGCAGGTTGTGGTGCTGGTTGTGGTGCAGGTTGTTGTGCTAGTGTTAGTGCAGGTTGTGGTGCAGGTTGTGGTGCTGATTGTGGTGCTGGTTGTGGTGCAGGTTGTGGTGCAGGTTGTTTTGCAGGTTGTGGTGCTGGTTGTGGTGCTGGTTGTGGTGCTGGTTGTGGTGCAGGTTCTGGTGCAGGTTGTGGTGCAGGTTGTAGTGCAGGTTGTGCCTCAGGTTGTGGTGCAGGTTGTGGTGCAGGTTGTGGTGCAGGTTGTGGTGCAGGTTGTGGTGTAGGTTGTGGTGCAGGTTGTTGTGCAGGTTGTTGTGCAGATTGTGGTCGAGGTTGTGGTGCAGGTTGTGGTGCCGGGTGTAATGCAGATTCGTGTTCAGGTTGTTGTGCAGGTTGTGGTGCAGGTTGTGGTGCAGGTTGTGGCTCAGGTTGTGGTGCAGGTTGTGGTGCTGGTTGTGGTGCAGGTTATGGTGCAGGTTATTGTGCAGGTTGTGGTCTAGGTTGTAGCGCAGGTTGTTCTGCAGGTTGTGGTGCAGGTTGTGGTGCAGGTTGTGGTGCAGGTTGTGGTGCAGGTTGTGGTTCTGGTTGTGGTGCTGGTTGTGGTGCAGGTTGTGGTGCAGTTTGTGGTGCTGGTTGTTGTGCTGGTTGTGGTTCTGGTTGTGGTGCAGGTTGGGGTGCAGGTTGTGGTGCTGGTTGTGGTGCAGGTTTGTGGTGCAGGTTGTAGTGCAGGTTGTTTTGCAGGTTGTGGTGCAGGTTGTGATGCAGGTTGTGGTGCTGGTTGTGGTGCAGGTTGTGGTGCATGTTGTGGTGAAGTTTGTTGTGCAGGTTGTGGTGCTGGTTGTGGTGCATGTTGAGGGGCTGGTTGTGGTGCAGGTTGTGGTGCAGGTTGTGGTGCAGGTTGTGGTGCTGGTTGTGGTGCAGGTTGTTGTGCTAGTGTTGGTGCAGGTTGTGGTGCAGGTTGTGGTGCTGATTGTGGTGCTGGTTGTGGTGCAGGTTGTGGTGCAGGTTGTTTTGCAGGTTGTGGTGCTGGTTGTGGTGCTGGTTGTGGTGCTGGTTGTGGTGCTGGTTCTGGTGCAGGTTGTGGTGCAGGTTGTAGTGCAGGTTGTGCCTCAGGTTGTGGTGCAGGTTGTGGTGCAGGTTGTGGTGCAGGTTGTGGTGCAGGTTGTGGTGTGGGTTGTGGTGCAGGTTGTTGTGCAGGTTGTTGTGCAGATTGTGGTCGAGGTTGTGGTGCAGGTTGTGGTGCCGGGTGTAAAGCAGATTCGTGTTCAGGTTGTTGTGCAGGTTGTGGTGCAGGTTGTGGTGCAGGTTGTGGCTCAGGTTGTGGTGCAGGTTGTGGTGCTTGTTGTGGTGCAGGTTATGGTGCAGGTTATTGTGCAGGTTGTGGTCTAGGTTGTAGCGCAGGTTGTTCTGCAGGTTGTGGTGCAGGTTGTAGTGAAGGTTGTGGTGCAGGTTGTGGTGCAGGTTTTGGCTCAGGTTGTGGTGCAGGTTGTGGTGCTGGTTGTGATGCAGGTTGTGGTGCAGGTTGTGGTGCAGGTTGTGGTGCAGGTTGTGGTGCAGGTTGTGGTGCAGGTTGTGGTGCTGGTTGTTGTGCTAGTTGTGGTGCAGGTTGTGGTGCAGGTTGTGATGCTGATTGTGGTGCTGGTTGTGGTGCTGGTTGTGATGCTGGTTGTGGTGCAGGTTGTTGTGCAGGTTGTGGTGCTTGTTGTGGTGCTGGTTGATGTGCTAGTTGTGGTGCAGGTTGTGGTGCAGGTTGTGGTGCTGATTGTGGTGCTGGTTGTGGTGCTGGTTGTGGTGCAGTTTGTTGTGCAGGTTGTGGTGCTGATTGTGGTGCTGGTTGTGGTGCTGGTTGTGGTGCAGTTTGTTGTGCAGGTTGTGGTGCAGGTTGTGGTTGCTGGTTGTGGTGCAGGTTGTGGTGCAGGTTGTTGTGCAGGTTGTGTTGCAGGTTGTGGTGCTGGTTGTTGTGCAGGTTGTGGTGCTTGTTGTGGTGCTGGTTGATGTGCTAGTTGTGGTGCAGGTTGTGGTGCAGGTTGTGGTGCAGGTTGTGGTGCAGGTTGTGGTGCAGGTTCTGGTGCAGGTTTTGGCTCAGGTTGTGGTGCAGGTTGTGGGGCTGGTTGTGATGCAGGTTGTGGTGCAGGTTGTGGTGAAGGTTGTGGCGCTGGTTGTGGCGCAGGTTGTGGTGCAGGTTGGGGTCGAGGTTGTGGTGCAGGTTGTGGCGCAGGTTGTGGTCGAGGTTGTGGTTCAGGTTGTGGCCGAGGTTGTGGTGCAGGTTGTGGTCGAGATTGTGGTGCAGGTTGTGTTCGAAGTTGTGGTGCAGGTTGTGGTGCAGGTTGTGGTGCTGGTTGTGGTGCAGGTTGTGGTGCAGGTTGTGGTGCAGTTTGTGGTGCATGGTTGTGGTGCTGGTTGTGGTGCAGGTTGTGGTGCAGTTTGTGGTGCATGGTTGTGGTGCTGGTTGTGGTGCTGGTTGTGGTGCAGGTTATGGTGCAGGTTGCAATGCTGGTTGTGGTGCAGGTTGTGGTCGAGGTTGTGGTGCAGGTTGTTGTGAAGGTTGTGGTGCTGGTTGTTGTGCTGGTTGTGGTGCTGGTTGTGGTGCTGGTTGTGGTGCTGGTTGTGGTGCAGGTTGTGGTGCTGGTTGTGGTGCTGGTTGTGGTGCTGGTTGTGGTGCAGGTTGTGGTGCAGGTTGTTGTGAATATTGTTGTGCAGGTTGTGGTGCTGGTTGTTGTGCTGGTTGTGGTGCTGGTTGTGGTGCTGGTTGTGGTGCTGGTTGTGGTGCAGGTTGTGGTGCTGGTTGTGGTGCTGGTTGTGGTGCTGGTTGTGGTACTGGTTGTGGTGCTGGTTGTGGTGCAGGTTGTGGTGCATGTTGTGGTGCAGGTTATGGTGCAGGTTGTGGTGCTGGTTGTGGTGCAGGTTGTGGTCGAGGTTGTGGTGCAGGTTGTAGTGCAGGTTGTGGTGCAGGTTGTGGTGCTGATTGTGGTGCTGGTTGTGGTGCATGTTGTGGTGCAGGTTATGGTGCAGGTTGTGGTGCTGGTTGTGGCGCAGGTTGTGGTCGAGGTTGTGGTGCAGGTTGTAGTGCAGGTTGTGGTGCAGGTTGTGGTGCAGGTTGTGGTGCAGGTTGTGGTGCTGGTTGTGGTGCTGGTTGTGGTGCTGATTGTGGTGCTGGTTGTGGTGCAGGCTGTGGTGCTGGTTGTGGTGCTGGTTGTGGTGCAGGTTGTGGTGCAGGTTGTGGTGCTGGTTGTGGTGCCGGTTGTGGTGCAGGCTGTGGTGCCGGTTGTGGTGCTGGTTGTGGTGCAGGTTGTGGTGCTGGTTGTGGTGCTGGTTGTGGTGCTGATTGTGGTGCTGGTTGTGGTGCAGGTTGTGGTGCAGGTTGTTGTGAAGGTTGTTGTGCAGGTTGTGGTGCTGGTTGTTGTGCTGGTTGTGGTGCTGGTTGTGGTGCTGGTTGTGGTGCTGGTTGTGGTGCAGGTTGTGGTGCTGGTTGTGGTGCTGGTTGTGGTGCAGGTTGTGGTGCTGGTTGTGGTGCTGGTTGTGGTGCAGGTTTTGGTGCAGGTTGTTGTGCAGGTTGTGGTGCTGGTTGTGGTGTAGGTTGTGGTGCAGGTTGTGGTGCAGGTTATGGTGCAGGTTATGGTGCAGGTTGTGTAGAGGTGGTTTGGGGGTGATGTTGTGCTGTGTTTCACCTGGAGTGCACTTCCTGGTGAAGTAGATGTACTGGTGACTCTTGAAGCATTGGTTCTGCTCCAAGTGTCTTTCCGTCTCTTCGAGGTCGGCTGAGTCGCGATACAAAAGCACCGGAATCCGTTGATTGTAACTATGTAACTCTCCATAGCAGCAGTGGTGTTTCTCCCCTTTTAGGTTAGAAGTTGGTTGTTTGCACGGATGATGAGTTTAGCTGCAACAACAGTCAGGGAAGAGTTCTGGGTGTTGATACTGGCGATGATTTCGTCGGCTTCGTGATCGGTACTTCATGAGCTGATTCATCTAGTAAATAAAGGCGTGCGTGCCAGATAGCGCCGTGGTGGAGTGAGTGTGAAGTTGGCAGCCAGCAGTGTGGTCTAGGGGGTTGGCAGCCAGCAGTGTGGTCTAGGGGGTTGGCAGCCAGCAGTGTGGTCTGGGGTGGTGTGGAGAACAGTTGGCAGCCAGCAGTGTGGTCTGGGGTGGTGTGGAGAACAGTTGGCAGCCAGCAGTGTGGTCTGGGGTGGAGTGGAGAACAGTTTATTAAGGTCCTCGTTGATGGAGAAGAGAAGAATAACACAGTTTCAGTCTTCTTAGATGTCGGCTGGGGAAACTTTGGTCGTGCCTGAGAGTTTCTCAAATATTTCAGCCTTGGTGAGTATGGAAAGTTCTCCCAGAGCTGAGTGTTGACTTTGTGCATCATTGTGACAGTAGCCCTCTACCATAGATGGGCTGATCCCTCGGGTAACTCAGCTGCTACCTCGTGGGTAACTCAGCTGCTACCTCGGGTAACTCAGCCACTACCTAGGGTAACTCAGCCGCTACCTCGGGTAACTCAGCTGCTACCTCGGGTAACTCAGCCGCTACCTTGGGTAACTCAGCCGCTACCACGGGTAACTCAACTGCTACCTCGGGTAACTCAGCCGCTTCCTTGGGTAACTCAGCTGCTACCTCGGGTAACTCAGCCGCTACATTGGGTAACTCAGCCGCTACCTCGGGTAACTCAGCCGCTACCTCAATAGGTTAAGTAATAATTGTAATTAAGAAGCAATAAGATGCTTATCTTAACATACTAAGAAGGTAAGGCAAGGTCGGTGTTTTCTATGAAGCTTTTCAAGGTAAACTAAAATATTCAAAATAAATTAGTATGTCACATATGCACTTATTTAATAAGACAATATTGACAATAAGAAAGTGCGAAAACGGGTTGCAATTTTGGCAATAGTACGTGTGACGGACGTCGGCGCCATCTATGATCCAGGTTACGAGTTAAACAGTTGACCCTTCCATTAATATCAGTGTCCCATCTTCTAGCCTGTTGTTCTGGGAGGTGACGAGGCACCAGTGACTGGGGGACTCCTGGTTTCAACCTCGTTGAAATTGGTTCAAGTATAGGACCTTGCTCACCACATGTCCGTCCCCCTCTCCATCATCCCTCAGTGTATATATATATATATATATATATATATATATATATATATATATATATATATATAATATATATTATATATATATATATATATATATATATATATATATATATATATATATATATATATATATATATATATATATATATATATATATATATATATTAGTATATTTTGGTAGCAGTCTTTCCTGTAGACATATATTATTAAATATGACCGAAAAAGTAAGATTAATAATTCTAACACGAATTTTCTCAATCTTTCGTACATTACGCTTCACTGTTGGAGGTAAATCAAAAATCAATTCTCCAAAATTCATTTTTATTTCTAGTCTGACACGACACGGGCGCGTTTCGTAAAACTTATTACATTTTCAAAGACTTTAGTTCACAAATACACAACTGAATAGAACTTACGTATCTCCGATTTTATATCTACATTTGAGTGAGGTGGAAGGGGTGATGTGGCATTAACACAAGACAGAACAAAATGTGGTATTAATAGGGTACTAATTTCATCAACACAAGACAGTACAAGGGTATTAATAGGGTATTAATTTCATCAACACAAGACAGAACACGAAACAATGGATATTGAATAGAAGTGTTTGTAGAAAGCCTATTGGTCCATATTTCTTGATGCTTCTATATTGGAGCGGAGTCTTGAGGTGGGTAGAATATAGTTGTGCAATAATTGGCTGTTGATTGCTGGTGTTGACTTCTTGATGTGTAGTGCCTCGCAAACGTCAAGCCGCCTGCTATCGCTGTATCTATCGATGATTTCTGTGTTGTTTACTAGGATTTCTCTGGCGATGGTTTGGTTGTGGGAAGAGATTATATGTTCCTTAGTGGAGCCCTGTTGCTTATGCATCGTTAAACGCCTAGAAAGAGATGTTGTTGTCTTGCCTATATACTGGGTTTTTTGAGCTTACAGTCCCCAAGTGGGCATTTGAAGGCATAGACGACGTTAGTCTCTTTTAAAGCGTTCTGTTTTGTGTCTGGAGAGTTTCTCATGAGTAGGCTGGCCGTTTTTCTGGTTTTATAGTAAATCGTCAGTTGTATCCTCTGATTTTTGTCTGTAGGGATAACGTTTCTATTAACAATATCTTTCAGGACCCTTTCCTCCGTTTTATGAGCTGTGGAAAAGAAGTTCCTGTAAAATAGTCTAATAGGGGGTATAGGTGTTGTGTTAGTTGTCTCTTCAGAGGTTGCATGGCTTTTCACTTTCCTTCTTATGATGTCTTCGACGAAACCATTGGAGAAGCCGTTATTGACTAGGACCTGCCTTACCCTACAGAGTTCTTCGTCGACTTGCTTCCATTCTGAGCTGTGGCTGAGAGCACGGTCGACATATGCGTTAACAACACTCCTTATACCTGTCTGGGCAGTCGCTGTTGGCATTTAGGCACATTCCTATGTTTGTTTCCTTAGTGTAGACTGCAGTGTGGAAACCTCCGCCCTTTTCCATGACTGTTACATCTAGAAAGGGCAGCTTCCCATCCTTTTCCATCTCGTAAGTGAAACGCAGCACGGAACTCTGCTCAAATGCCTCCTTCAGCTCCTGCAGATGTCTGACATCAGGTACCTGTGTAAAAATGTCGTCAACATACCTGCAGTATATGGCCGGTTTCGAGTTCATGTCGACTAAGACTTTTTGCTCGATGGTACCCATGTAGAAGTTTGCCAACAGGACACCTAGGGGAGAACCCATGGCGACCCCATCTACTTGCTTATACATGTGCCCATCCGGGCTCAAGAAGGGTGCCTCTTTAGTACAAGCTTGGAGTAGTTTCCTCAGAATATTTTCTGGTATGTCAAGAGGAGTACAGGCTGGATCACGATACACTCTGTCGGCTATCATTCCGATTGTCTCGTCCACAGGTACGTTGGTAAACAGCGATTCTACGTCAAACAAGGCTCTTATCCCTGTGGCCCGTGTGCCCCGCAGTAAGTCAACAAATTCCTTTGGAGACTTCAGGCTGAAGGCGCAAGGAACATAAGGAGTCAGCAGGCCGTTGAGTCGCTTCGCCAGTCTGTACGTGGGTGTGGGTATCTGGCTAATGATTGGCCGAAGTGGGTTTCCAGGCTTGTGCGTCTTGACATTTCCATACGCATATCCAAGTTTATATTCCCCAATGATCTTTGGCAGGTGGAGTCCGGATTTCTTGGCGTTCACAGTTTCGATCAGTTGTAGTAGTTTCCAACTCGTCCGGAAAGTAGAGTTGGAAATTCTGTTGGACGACATATTCGACCTCGAGACACAAAAGAAGGTCACTACCAAAGATACCTTACAAGCAGAACTTATTGCAGAAGGAGGAAAGAATCGAGGCAATTACAGAAGCACCATACTGTCCCCCGAGCTCAAAGCGGCAGCTAAAAGCCTTCGTGAGAACAAGGAGATAGTTGTCAGGAGAGGTGACAAGTCGCCAATATATGTCATTCTTAAAAATAACGAATATCTGGCGAAAATAAACCTCATACTCTCTGACCAAACTAAGTTCCAAAGGGTAACGAAGGACACTACAGCCGAATTGAAAGCAAAGGTCAACAAACTGATCGAAACTGTGAACGCCAAGAAATCCGGATTCCACCTGCCAAAGATCATTGGGGAATATAAACCTGGATATGCGTATGGAAATGTCAAGACACACAAGCCTGGAAACCCACTTCGGCCAATCATTAGCCAGATACCCACACCCACGTACAGACTGGCGAAGCGACTCAACGGCCTGCTGACTCCTTATGTTCCTTGCGCCTTCAGCCTGAAGTCTCCAAAGGAATTTGTTGACTTACTGCGGGGCACACGGGCCACAGGGATAAGAGCCTCGTTGGACGTAGAATCGCTGTTTACCAACGTACCTGTGGACGAGACAATCGGGATGATAGCCGACAGATTTTGATTGTTGCCGCCGAAGGCGGCTAGTTTATTGTGCACCCCATACTCATCCTGTGAGCGGTAGCGCAAAAGCATTACAGAGGGCACAAAAGGTCTTTATCAGACCTCATCTTAGATTATTACATAAACAATTTCTTCAATCCTTCACACCTTATAGATACAATGTCAGCTAGTTACAGAGAAAGTGCTATTACAAGAGCTACATATTTACAGTAAGTCATCATACATTAATGGTAGGTCTTATCGTTAATACATAATAGTTTGGCCAATAGGGATATTACAGAGTCATAGGGGAGCTTCTGTTTATTATTAGTCCTCACAATACACTACTTGTTTCTGAATCTCATATGTCGTTCATCTACTGGAAGCAAAATGTGGGTACAGTGCAATGATTTCAGGTAATTTATCCATGGTAATAAGATAGGTTGCCATATCATACAGAGTGAGCTTAGACTTATCTCTAAAAGGCTCAATTTTACAACAATCCAAGATATAGTGTTCGAGTGTGTGTCCCTGCCTATGTCCACACACTTTACACTTTACTTCATCTAGATCCCTATACAAGCCGAACTGCCAGCGATACTTGTAGCCAAGTCTTATACGAGCTGTGACAACATCTGTTAGTCTACTGACTTTGTTACTTGCCCCATACACATGTTTTATTTCACACATTTCATTGTGATGAACAATGGACCTACTAGTTCCAGTTTGCACTGTTCTACTTTCTTCAAATCCATCTAGGAGTTCTCGTCTAATGACACTTTTAAGGGACCTATTTGATAACTCAAGATTCCATTCAATACTGTCTTTATTTACTGCAGCCTTAGCAAGGGCGTCAACTTTGTCATGTTCCTGCATGCCAATGTGAGAAGGAATCCACAACATTTTTATATTTACCTTCTTGCTAAGTATTCTTACATATCTACTTCTAGCTTCCAAGAGAAGCACGTTATTACTTGATTGCAAGCTGTTTATTGCTCGTAGTGAGGATAGGGAGTCAGAAATAATTAAGCTGTCTACTTCAGTGTTGTCAATAATTTCGAGTGCTACCAGTATCGCTACCAACTCGGCCTGCATTGTGGACGCCCAGTTACTAATTCGGATATTTCTTTGAATTGTGCTGCCATCGGGCTGATGAGCAATAACAGCACTTCCTGCCCTCCCTGTAGCTGTATTGAGTGATCCGTCAGTGTCTGTGCAATGTTGTTTTCAGCTTGTATATTGTGAATGTGCTCTATGGTGCTTAATTTAGCAGCAAGCTGAGCATGAGGGTTGCTTGTGATTAGTTTCTTGGTGGGGTATGCAGGGGTCAGGATGTCAAAAGGTACTATCTGCCAGGGTGGAAGGAAGTGCTGTACTCTTTCATCTGTATATACATCGTGCAGTCCCATCATTTTAATATGAGTGGCAGTTCTTTGAATCCATTTAGACTCGCTTGTTCCATTTCGTATGTGTTCTAACAGTGCAACTGACACAATGTTGTTTTTGTTATCACGCAGCAGCTTTAGTCCCATCATAAGATTAATTTCAAATATTCTATCTCGAATGCAACATTTAATTCTTTAAACATTTAATTCTTTCCGCATGTTGAGAACTTTGGTAGTTATAGGACAGCCAAGTATAATTCTGAGTGCTTCATTTTGCATTTTTTCCAGTCTATCAATACTTTTGCCATTCTGCAGGACCAAAGCTGGTGCATGATAGTCTATCAGAGACCTTATATACGTTAAATACATCATTCTTGCTATTCTAATATTAACACCATATTTCGGGCTCTACCCCACTACAGTTCTGAGAGCCTTGAGTCTGTCTCTACATTGTTGATGTAACTTATTGACTGCAGTTGAGGTACAAGGGACAGAGACTCCATGGTATTTGAAAGAAGAGACATAGTCTATTGGAATGTTGTCAATCTTAAGTTTTCGTGGTCCACTTTTGCGGTTGCCAATTTGTCTGTTAAATACCATAGTTTTAGCAGCGTTGATTACAAGACCAAGGCTCTCACAAGCTGTATGTATACAATTTAAGACTGTTTGCATTTCGCGGTGGGTTTTAGTATGCACAAGGATGTCATCTGCATAGCTGATAGTGATGTTTGCCGGACTAGTTGGGACAGAGTGTATCGTGATCCAGCCTGTACTCCTCTTGACATACCCGAAAATATTCTAAGGAAACTACTCCAAGCTTGTACTAAAGAGGCACCCTTCTTGAGCCCGGATGGGCACATGTATAAGCAAGTAGATGGGGTCGCCATGGGTTCTCCCCTAGGTGTCCTGTTTGCAAACTTCTACATGGGTACCATAGAGCAAAAAGTCTTAGTCGACATGAACTTGAAACAGGCCATATACTGCAGGTATGTTGACGACATTTTTACACAGGTACCTGATGTCAGACATCTGCAGGAGCTGAAGGAGGCATTTGAGCAGAGTTCCGTGCTGCATTTCACCTACGAGATGGAAAAGGATGGGAAGCTGCCCTTTCTAGATGTAACAGTCATGGAAAAGAGCGGAGGTTTCGACACTGCAGTCTACACTAAGGAAACGAACATAGGAATGTGCCTAAATGCCAACAGCGGCTGCCCAGACAGGTACAAGAGGAATGTTGTTAACGCATATGTCGACCGTGCTCTAAGCCACAGCTCAGAATGGAAGCAAGTCGACGAAGAACTCTGTAGGGTAAGGCAGGTCCTAGTCAACAACGGCTTCTCCAATGGTTTCGTCGAAGACATCATAAGAAGGAAAGTGAAACGCCATGCAACCTCTGAAGAGACAACTAACACAACACCTATACTCCCTATTAGACTATTTTACAGGAACTTCTTTTCCACAGCTCATAAAACAGAGGAAAGGGTCCTGAAAGATATTGTTAATAGAAACGTTATCCCTACAGACAAAAATCAGAGGATACAACTGACGACTTACTATAAAACCAGAAAAACGGCCAGCCTACTCATGAGAAACTCTCCAGACACAAAGCAGAACGCGTTAAAAGAGACCAACGTCGTCTATGCCTTCAAATGCCCACTTGGGGACTGTAAGCTCCAAAAAACCCAGTATATAGGCAAGACAACAACATCTCTTTCTAGGCGTTTAACGATGCATAAACAACAGGGCTCCATTAAGGAACATATAATCTCTTCCCACAACCAAACCATCGCCAGAGAAATCCTAGTAAACAACACAGAAATCATCGATAGATACAGCGATAGCAGGCGGCTTGACGTTTGCGAGGCACTACACATTAAGAAGTCAACACCAGCAATCAACAGCCAATTAATGCACAACTATATTCTACCCACCTCAAGACTCCGCTCCAATATAGAAGCATCAAGAAATATGGACCAATAGGCTTTCTACAATCACTTCCATTTCAATACCCATTGTTTCGTGTTCTGTCTTGTGTTGATGAAATTAATACCCTATTAATGCCACCTCTTGTTCTGTCTTGTGTTGATGAAATTAATACCCTATTAATGCCACCTCACCCCATCCACCTCACGCAAATGTAGATATAAACAAAATCGGAGATGTGTAAGTTCTATTCAGTTGTGTATTTGTAAACTAAAGTCTTTGAAAATGTAATAAGTTTTACGAAACGCGCTCGTGTCGCGTCAGACTAGAAATAAAAATGAATTTTGGAGAATTGATTTTTTAATTACCTCCAACAGTGAAAAGAAATGTAGAAAGATTGAGAAAATTCGTGTTAGAATTATTAATCTTACTTTTTCGGTCATATTTAATAATATATGTCTACAGGAAAGACTGCTACCAATATATATATATATATATATATATATATATATATATATATATATATATATATATATATATATATATATATATATATATATATATATATATATATATATATATATATATATATATATATGTCGTACCTAGTAGCCAGAACGCACTTCTTAGCCTACTATTCAAGGCCCGTTTTGCCTAATAAGCCAAGTTTTCATGAATTAATTGCTTTCCGACTACCTAACCTACCTAACCTAACCTACCCTAACTTTTTCGGCTACCAAACCAAACCTAACCTATAAAGATAGGTTAGGTTAGGTTAGGTAGGGTTGGTTAGGTTCGGTCATATATCTACGTTAATTTTAACTCCAATAAAAAAAAATTGACCTCATACATAATGAAATGGGTAGCTTTATCATTTCATAAGAAAAAAATTAGAAAAAATATATTAATTCAGGAAAACTTGGCTTATTAGGCAAATCGGGCCTTGCATTGTAGGCCAAAAAGTGAGTTCTGGCTACTAGGTACGACATATATATATATATATATATATATATATATATATATATATATATATATATATATATATATATATATATATATATATATATATATATATATATATATATATGTCGTACCTAATAGCCAGAACGCACTTCTCTGCCTACTATTCAAGGCCCGATTTGCCTAATAAGCCAAGTTTTCATGAATTAATTGTTTTTCGACTACCTAACCTACCTAACCTAACCTAACCTAACATTTTCGGCTACCTAACCTAACCTAACCTATAAAGATAGGTTAGGTTAGGTTAGGTAGGGTTGGTTAGGTTCGGTCATATGTCTACGTTAATTTTAACTCCAATAAAAAAAAATTGACCTCATACAGAATGAAATGGGTAGCTTTATCATTTCATAAGAAAAAAATTTGAGAAAATATATTAATTCATGAAAACTTGGCTTATTAGGCAAATCGGGCCTTGCATAGTAGGCTGAGAAGTGCGATCTGGCTACTAGGTACGACATATATATATATATATATATTTATATATATATATATGTCGTACTTAGTAGCCAGAACGCACTTCTCAGCCTACTATGCAAGGCCCGATTTGCCTAATAAGCCAAGTTTTCATGAATTAATATATTTTCTCTATTTTTTTCTTATGAAATGATAAAGCTACCCATTTCATTATGTATGAGGTCATTGTTTTTTATTGGAGTTAAAATTAATATAGATATATGACCGAACCTAACCAACCCTATCTAACCTCACCTAACCTATCTTTATAGGTTAGGTTATGTTAGGTAGCCGAAAATGTTAGGTTAGGTAGGTTAGAAAGTCGAAAAAACATTAATTCATGAAACCTTGGCTTATTAGGCAAATCAGGCTTTGCATAGTAGGCTGAGATGTGCGTTCTGGCTACTAGGTACGACATATATATATATATATGTCGTACCTAGTAGCCAGAACTCACTTTTTGGCCTACTATGCAAGGCCCGATTTGCCTAATAAGCCAAGTTTTCCTGAATTAATATATTTTTTCTAATTTTTTTCTTATGAAATGATAAAGCTACCCATTTCATTATGTGAGGTCAATTTTTGTTTATTGGAGTTAAAATTAACGTAGATATATGACCGAACCTAACCAACCCTACCTAACCTAACCTAACCTATCTTTATAGGTTAGGTTTGGTTAGGTAGCCGAAAAAGTTAGGTTAGGTTAGGTTAGGTAGGTTAGGTAGTCGAAAAACAATTAATTCATGAAAACTTGGCTTATTAGGCAAATCGGGCCTTGCATAGTAGGCTGAGAAGTGAGTTCTGGCTACTAGGTACGACATATATATATATATATATATATATATATATAATATATATATATATATATATATTATATATATATGTCGTACCTAGTAGCCAGAATGCACTTCTCAGCCTACTATGCAAGGCCCGATTTGCCTAATTAGCCAAGTTTTCCTGAATTAATATATTTTCTCTAATTTTTTTCTTATGGAATGATAAAGCTACCCATTTCATTATGTATGAGGTTAATTTTTTTTTATTGGAGTTAAAATTAACGTAGATATATGACCGAACCTAACCAACCCTACCTAACCTAACCTAACCTATCTTTATAGGTTAGGTTTGGTTAGGTAACCAAAAAAGTTAGGTTAGGTTAGGTTAGGTAGGTTAGATAGTCGAAAAACAACTAATTCATGAAAACTTGGCTTATTAGGCAAATCAGGCCTTGCATAGCAGGCTGAGAAGTGCGTTCTGGCTACTAGGTACGACATATGTCTATATATATATATAATATATATATATATATATATATGTCGTACCTAGTAGCCAGAACTCACTTTTCAGCCTACAATGCAAGGCCCGATTTGCCTAATAAGCCAAGTTTTCATGAATTAATATATTTTCTCTAATTTTTTTCTTATGAAATGATAAAGTAACCCATTTCATTATGTAAGATGTCAATTTTTTTTTATTGGAGTCCAAATTAACGTAGATATATGACCGAACCTAACCAACCCTACCTAACCTAACCAAACCTATCTTTATAGGTTAGGTTAGGTTAGGTAGCCGAAAAAGTTAGGTTAGGTTAGTTTAGGTAGGTTAGGTAGTCGAAAAGCAATTAATTCATGAAAACCTGGCTTATTAGGCAAATCGGGCCTTGCATAGTAGGCTGAGAAGTGCGTTCTGGCTACTTGGTACGACATATATATATATATATATATATATATATATATATATATATATATATATATATATATATATATATATATATATATATATATATATATATATATATATATATAAATAATGTATTACATTTTCAAAGACTTTAGTTTACACACACAACTGTAACCTGAAAATACTCTAATCCGTCATACTTATACTCCAATTTGGCTGAGGTGATATGGTACAACAGTTTTGGATGAGGTGAACAAACTTGTGACAAACCCAAGACAAAACACGAAACTATGGGTATTAATTGGATATGAGAGCATAAGAATGGAAGTAACTGCAGAGGGCCTATTGGCCAATACTTCCTCTTGATGCTTCGATAATAGGTTCGGAGTCTTGAAGTAGGTAGAATATAGTTGTTCATTAATTGGCTGTTGATTGCTGGTGTTGACTTTTTGATGTGTAGTGCCTCGTTGATGTCGAGCCGCCTGCTATCGCAGTATCTATCGAGGATTTCTGTGTTGTTTATTAAGATTTCTCTGGTGATGGTCTAGTTGTGAGAGGAGGTTATATGTTCCTTTATGGAGCTCGGTTGTTTATGCATTGTTAATCGCCTGGAAAGGAGACGTTGTTATCTTGCCTATATACTGAGTTCTTTGGGGCTTACAGTCCCCAAGTGGGCATTTGAAGGCATAGACGACATTGGTCTCTTTTAAAGCGTTCTGCTTTGTGTCTGGAGAGTTTTTCATGAGTAGGCTGGCCAATTTTTTGGTTTTATATTAAATCGTTAATTGTATTTTCTGATTTTTGTCTGTAGGGATTACGTTCCTATCAACAATATCTTTCAGGACCCTTTCCTCCGTTTTATGAGCTGTCGAAAAGAAGTTCCTGTAAAATAGTCTAATAGGGGGTACATGTGTTGTGTTAGTTGACTCTTCAGAGGTTGCATGGCGTTTTACCTTTCTTTACCTACCAGAGGCCATGCAACCTCTGAAGAGTCTACTAACCTTGCAATCAGATCAGTGCAATGGTAATATTTGATGGCTATATGTATCCAAATAATGTTATAAAATAATATATGAATATAGGAAACGCCAGAAAGGCCTTTTGGCTCATGAAAAGTAGCAATATACTGATTTGCAACCAACGTAAGCATGTATAATCTTTGTTTGAAAAATCAAGTTGTCCCTGTTTTTACGCTTTTTCCACATCCTGATATTTTTAATCTTATTTAATTACTCTACCACTATTTTTGAGCTCTTTGTTTCCTCTGAAATAACAATGAATTCATTACACTTAATACAGCATCAATATCATCATCCTCATATTTTCCAATCAGTATTTTGGGACACACAGTATTAAGATGTTAATGAATAACTAAATTTATTTCCACAACGCGTACAGAAGAACTGACAGAGGGGGGCACTCTTTTGGAATCACAGAAAAATTAATGGAATGACTCGGGCATTAGTTGCCAGAATCAGAAAGGTATTAACATATGAATTCAAACTTTTTTAGATTGGAGTGTTGGGTATATTCAAGACATGTTCTATACAATGAATCAAGTATATATACGTGTTTTTTATTTGTTTTTAATCATATTATGAGATTCACAGGCTTAACTTCCCAGAATCTGTGATTGATAAGTAGAGATCAGAATTACTGATCATTGCAAGATCTTTAAATAACAGATTCTCTGCCAACAACATTGAGCATACCATCGAGGTATTTGGAGAGAATATAAGGCTTTGCAAAAATCAGATTACCACTTATGCAGGGAGACATTAATTGCTTTTTTGTTTGTTCACTGAAACCTATATTTATTTTTCTCTTAGCTGTATTTTCTATGCAGTCAAGTTTCATTTACAGTATATTTTATTTACAACGTGACATCCCCTGATTCAAACATTATACTCAGTTGTTAAATTAGTTTTTCTATGTAAAACACTGTTGAAGCAAGTCATATATTTGATAACAACCAGAAACTTTACAGTTTCATCTAAAATGAGAGCTGTATTGAGAAACAAAATGAAGTTAAGAAAAAAACTACGAGATCTCATAAAAATCTACAATCAGAATCATCAGGATTTGTCTGCAGCAGATGTTTTAACTGACATCCTTCCGTGGCACAATTTATTACTTCATCAAAACACTAGTGGTATATAAACAAGATCTAATGATTCGTTAATTGTCTCAATATTTTCAAATATTTATTAAATTGTATAAAATATTTATATATTATTTGTATTAATAGTACTTTTATATATGGAAAGACTGCAATATCATTAAATTGAGTTTGTTTTTTAAAGGTAAATTTTATAGGTAAGATTTTTTATGATGTTTAATTCACAAATAATTGCCATTATTTTAATTTGTCAATCTCATACTGTATTTTCATTTTGCATTATAGTGTCCCTGACTGAAAAAAGAAGTGCAGTGGAAACTTTTGAGCTCCAGAAGAGATGTAAAGAGGAGGAATCACTTACCATTCAAGAAATGATAACATGGTTACAGTACTACAAAAAAAAAAAAACATGAAAAACTATCCGAGTAAATTCAAGAATTACACTATGATTCTTTCCCTTCATGTCTCTGCAAGGTAAGAAATTCAAAATATTTTTTTGCAATTTAGATCTTCAAAACACTCAACCCACTTTAATATGTTCAATTAGTAAGAGTAATATTGCCATCACCTTTCAGATTTCAAGTATAAAACACTTCCATTTTCAAGAGTTGTACTGTGGAGAATATGGCTTTAATTATTATTTGTATCCTTCTGTTTTACTTAATCGATACTTTTAGATATTTGCATTATATACAACTAAATAGGTACAGTATATATTTTACCCTAAGAGGTTTTAAATATTATATTCCAGGATTCTAAACATACACAATTGAAAACCCAATTCTATCAGTAGAAGAGAAACGTGGATTATTGGCTCTTTTGAAGCAAGGTCAAAAGCAGTATGCTGACAAGCTCACTGAAGCCAAACATTTATTTAGCTCCTACTAGCCAAATGAGGTCTATGAGCCTTTCTTGGAGCTCTTAGAAAATGATGAAGATGAAGACATATATTTAGAAAATGAATTGATACAAAGGAACAAATCCTCAAGAGCCATGATGAGGGTTCGAACTTATGTCCGAGAGGATCCCAGATGCGCCTTAATGGACAATGCAACGACATGGCAAAAAAATTCCAACCGGGCGTTCAACTGACCTTAATAATAGTTCATTCGAGGCATCACGCTATTGTGATTTCTGGGTGTAACAAATAGATACAAGATAGGCTCTTCAATTTTTTACTTTTTCCTTATAAAATTACTTACAATTATCCTGTTGCTTGGTTACATGAATTGACCACACAAATTATGTTGCTTGGTGACAGAGATGCTTAACTACATGAATTTTGTTGTTCATTCATAAGCCCATTATGTGCCTCTAAAAATTTCCACTGCCACCCACAGGATGGGTATGTTGTGCATAATAAATAAACTAAACTAATATTTTATATGCATATACTTTTGTCTTTTAATACAATAAAACTGGATTATATTAAAATATTTTCCTCATGCTGTGTTTTGGTCAACCCTCTGAAACTATCACTGGAAAAAAAAGAGTGGTAGCCAAGAGGAGGATTCTAACCCCTCACTGGGTACTCTCAAGCTAGTTCCCTAGACCGCAGGTCCACAAATAACCCAACAGGGAACTCATTTTTATCAAGACCTGCATGTATCAAGTTAATCATACTAATAAGTGCATCGTTAGTGCTTTTTTGGGTCTGAAGCCATATTGACAAGAGCTAAGTATATTGTGTTTGGCTAAATAAGAGTAAAGCTCCTTGTAGATTAGTTTTTCAAAAATATTTGACAAGTTAGGCAGGATTGATATAGGTCTGTACTTGTTAACAACAGTGAGATCACCACATTTGTGGACAGGGGTTACTCTCGCTTTTTTTTTAGAATATCTGGAAAGGTTTGGAGTTCAAGTGACTTATTGAAGAGCAATGCAATAGCAGGAGCTAAAGATTTGGAGGCTTTTTTGTAAATTAAAGTTGGTATCTCCTCAAGGGCACTAGACATGGTTTTAAGAGAAAGGATTGTCTCATTAACATCAGTGGAATTTGCAGGCGTTAGGTACAGAGACTGTGGATAGATACCTGTAAGATAGTCCTGAACATCATTACTGGAAGATGGAATATCATTTGCAAGGAATGACCCAATGGAAGAGAAGAACCTATTGAACTCAATAGCAGTATCAGAGGCTGTAAGCTGACCATCATTATTAGACAGAAGTATTGGTTTGTTATTTAAAATCTTCTTTGATACCAATATTTGTGAAATTGTGATCCATGTTTTCTAAATGTTGCCCTTTGTTTGGGTAAATTTATCTTAGTAGTATTTAGTTTTGGCCCTTCATATTATTTTAGATAGCAATGATGAGTAATTCTTTGAAAATTCTTTGGAGACGATTCATAACCTATACTTCTTGTAAAGGTCATGTTTTTTATTAATGGATTTAAGTATTCCCTTTGTAAGTCAAGGATTGTTTAGCCTATTAGTTGTGACTTGTATTGTTAGCATAGGACAGTGGGTGTTATAAAGGCTGAGAGTTTTTTGAAGAAAAGATTGCACTGCTAGGTAACCTATGGTACCTAATTCGGAGTCCCAGTTGACATTAGCAGCAGCAGCTATAAAATTGCCTATAGCAGTTTCAATGTGCAGCCTAAAGCTTATCTCCCTTGTTTCTAGAGGTGGCTTGTTAATATTAGTTAGGAGAAATGTGGGGTAATGGTCTGTAATGCTATCGATGTACTTACCTAGTTGTGCTTGCGGGGGTTGAGCTCTTGCTCTTTAGTCCCGCCTCTCAACTGTCAATCATCTGATGTATAGGTTCCTGAGCCTATTGGGCTCTGTCATGTCTACCCTTGAAGCTGAGTATGAAGTCAGCCTGCACCACATCACTTCCTAATGCATTCCATTTGTCTACTACTCTGACATTGAACAAATTATTTCTAACGTCTCTATGGCTCATTTGGGCACTCAGTTTCCATCTGTGTCGCCTAGTGCGTGTGCTCCATGTGGTAAATAGTTTGTCTTTATCTACCCTATCAATTCCTCTGAGAATATTGTATGTGATGATCATGTCCCCTCTCTAGACCAGCAGGGACAAGAAACCGGAGCTACAGTTAAAGCAGGAAACTCTGTAAATAGTTGGAGGCTCTCAAATGGGTGTTCGACTTTACAAACAGAGATGCTAGCTATTCAAAAGGCTTTGGAACATGCTCTTGCTGAACACCGACAACATGTTATCATACATACAGATTCGAGAACCGCCATTGAAACCTTACAACAAGAACACATATGTGATAACATACATCTGATCACAAATGTCATATCATTAATGCAAACACTCAAACGACAAGGCCGACGGTACTTATCAACTGGGTGCCAAGTCATGTGGGAATAATAGGAAATGACATTGCAGACGAAGCTGCAAAACTTGCAACTATGAGAAGAAATGTAGACATTTACATACCACAGAGTCTATCACAGATTAAGAAAGTAATTAGAAACAAAGCAATGCAAAGATGTACAGTGACCACAACACAGCAGTTGCAACATCAGGATCTGCGGGTTGGTACAGGAATTCAACCAACTACGAACCCCTTGTTTGATGAAAGGGAGCAGTAGAAAACAGAAGTACACTTACATCGCATCAGGCTTGGATACCCATGTGCATGGGAAATAGGCTTACAGGTTCCGGAAGATGAGAGGAAATGTCAGCACTGCGGAGAAATGCCTGACACACCACTGGAACATTATCTAACATAGTGCACAGTTACAAATCCATTAAGATTTCAACTTAGATTCAACAGAGCAAAAGAAGTTGTTAAACACATATGGCAAAATCTTACTGAAGTGACCATACGAGTAATAAATACTCATACTCTGCCCAAGTAAAACAGAAACAAGCAACATTTAGTGGGCCAGGCAGAGGCTTAGGGCCCGCGCAGGAATATCCCTGGAAAAAAAAAAATGTCCCCACAAACTTTTCTGTCTACCAGTGACGTGAGGTTTAATTCCCGTAGTCTCTCCTCGTAATTAATTATATTTGTCTTCATTAGGAATAATTTTGCAGTTAGTAGGATCTCTTAAATTGAAAGATTTGTTGCTCTTTACTGTTTCTATAGTAAATGTAATTTCCCTTTCTAGTAGACGTCAATCTTTGATATTTGAGCTGTTATATACTTACACAATTTTCTAAAGGCAGTTCTTATGTTGGCCAATCTAACATATGCCGCTGATGATACTTTTGATGTGGGCCTCTGGGGACAGGTTCGGTGTGATATAAACCCCCAGATCTTTCTCTCTATTTGATAAACCTTGATAAATGTAAGTTCGTCCCAAAATTTGGTTTAATAACACATTTTCACATGTATTGGGTCTTTGCTTCATCGTCCTTCAAACACTACGGTAAGTTAGTTGTAAATGATAATGCAAAAATAGCCACTGAGGTCTGATTAAGACTTTATGACCATGTAATCTATGTTTTGCTTCACTACTCACTGGTTGAGTACGGGGTGCATAATAAATTAGCCTCCTTCGGCGGTGCCTTGTTTCTAAATGTGTTTCAAACTCACACTGTATCTTGCGCTACCCACTTCGTCAACTCAAATTTTGCTACAATGTACCTCTTAACAAATGTTATATACTCTCAGTACCCAATATTCCATCGTGTATATAAATAAATAGATTTAATCTGTAAGGGGTATGGTTTTTGCACCTTGTTATTCTAATAATGGATGTCTTCTCTGATAAGAGTTCAATCCCCGACAGTCCAAATGGTTGAGCACCATTCCTTCCCTCCCCCGTGCCATCCCACGTCCTTAACCTGACCCCCATCCAAATGCTATATAGTCTTTATGGCTTGGCACTTCTCCCCCCCCCCCCCCCCCTGAGAGTACTTCCCTTCCCTTCTCTGATACGAGAGCGCTTTGTTAACAAACAAATGCATGCATACAAGGTTCTTAAGCACATTATTATACATTTGGGGGGTCACTATTATCTGAACTGATATATTTATATTGTATATAATTACTGTTCTATGCTAAGAATAAATTTAAATGATAAATATTGAATATAAAAACAATTCTTTGTTTCCTTGCCTATTGCCAGATTCACATGACATTACACGATAAGCACACCTCCCATGAAAGGTATATTGCTAACATATTTTTGCTGAAATTTTAATAATTAAATTATAATATAAACTTTTATTTTCAGATCGCAAGAGGAAGTTGAAGGCTGCAGAAGTAATTCAAATCAAAGTTGAACATAATGATTCTGTGACACCATTGACCAGAGGTTAGTAAAATAAATAAATATATATATATATATATATATATATATATATATATATATATATATATATATATATATATATATATATATATATATATATATAACTGAAAACTCACGCCCCAGAAGTGACTCGAACCCATACTCCCAGGAGCAACGCAACTGGTATGTACAAGACGCCTTAATCCACTTGACCATCACGACCAGACATAATGAGGTGATAGCCGAAGCTATTTGAACCACCCCACCGCCGGCACGCGGATGGTAATCTTGGGCATAGCATTTTACCAAATCACCTCATTCTTTGGGGCACACGTGAGGAACACAAATGCGAACAAGCCTGAATGGTCCCCAGGACAATATGCAACTGAAAACTCACACCCCAGAAGTGACTCGAACCCATACTCCCAGGAGCAACGCAACTGGTATGTACAAGACGCCTTAATCCACCTAACCTAACCTAACCTAACTTTTTCGGCTACCTAACCTAACCTAACCTATAAAGGCAGGTTAGGTTTGGTTAGGTAGGGTTGGTTAGGTTCGGTCATATATCTATGTTAATTTTAACTCCAATAAAAAAAAATTACCTCATACATAATGAAATGGGTAGTTTTATCATTTTATAAGGAAAAAAATAGAGAAAATATATTATATCAGGAAAACTTTGCTTATTAGGCAAATCGGGCCTTGCATAGTAGGCCGAGAAGTGCATTCTGGCTACTAGGTACGACATATATATATATATATATATATATATATATATATATATATATATATATATATATATATATATATAAAATATATATATATATATATATATATATATATATATATATATATATATATATATATATATATATATATACAGGTCCCTGTACATACCAGTTGCGTTGCTCCTGGCAGTATGGGTTCGAGTCACTTCTGGGGTGGGAGTTTTCAGTTGCATATAGTCCTGAGGACCATTCAGGCTTGTTTGCATTTGTGTTCCTCACGTGTGCCAGAAAGAATGAGGTGATTTGATAAAATGCTATGCCCAAGATTACCATCCGAGTGCCGGCGGGGAAGTGATTCAAATAGCTTCGGCTATCACTTCCTTATGTCCGGTCGTGATGGTCAAGTGGATTAAGGCGTCCCTGTACATACCAGTTGCGTTGCTCCTGGCAGTATGGGTTCGAGTCACTTCTGGGGTGTGAGTTTTCAGTTGTATATAGTCCTGGGGACCATTCAGGCTTGTTTGCATTTGTGTTCCTCACGTGTGCCCCAAAGAATGAGGTGATTTGATAAAATGCTATGCCCAAGATTACCATCCGAGTGCCGGTGGGGAAGTGGTTCAAATAGCTTCGGCTATCACTTCCTTATGTCCGGTCGTGATGGTCAAGCGGATTAAGGCGTCCCTGTACATACCAGTTGCGTTGCTCCAGGCAGTATGGGTTCGAGTCACTTCTGGGGTGTGAGTTTTCAGTTATATATATATCTATTATATATATATATATATAATATATATATATATATATATATATATATATATATATATAATTATATATATATATATATTATATGTCGTACCTAGTTGCCAGAACGCACTTCTCAGCCTACTATGCAAGGCCCGATTTGCCTAATAAGCCAAGTTTTCCTGAATTAATATATATTCTCAAATTTTTTTCTTAGGAAATGATAAAGCTACCCATTTTATTATGTATGATGTCAATTTTTTTTTATTGGAGTTAAAATTAACATATATATATGACCGAACCCAACCAACCCTACCTAACCTAACCTAACCTATCTTTATAGGTTAGGTTAGGTTAGGTAGCCGAAAAACTTAGGTTAGGTTAGGTTAGGTAGGTTAGGTAGTCGAAAAACAATTAATTCATGAAAACTTGGCTTATTAGGCAAATCGGGCCTTGAATAGTAGGCATAGAAGTGCGTTCTGGCTATTAGGTACGACATATATATATATATATATATATATATATATATATATATATATATATATATATATATATATATATATATATATTTATATATATATATACACATGTGTATCCACCCTGGCTGACACCTATGTTCACTTCGGAGCTGATCAAGCAGGTGGGGCGGCCAACCACAGGGAAACAGCAAAATCACTCAAGTACAGGCGACTGGAAGGTCAAAACCTCTTTGTTCCCATAGCGTCTGAGACGCATGGCTCCTGGGGCAAGAGTGCCTTGGGATTTCTCAAGGAATTGGGTTCCAAGCTCATTGACGTCACCAGAGACCCAAGGGCTTCCAGTTTTTTATTTCAGCGCCTCAGTGTGGCGATCCAGAGGGGAAATGCTTGCTGCGTCCTCGGTTCTTGTCCAGAAGCGGAGGAGCTTCAAGAGATCCATAACCTTTAGGCATTTGTCTTGTATGTTTTGTAACCTTTAAATACACAATAAAGGAAAAAAAGAAAAAAAAAAGGGAAGGGGGTGATAGGAGAAAAGCACACAGAAACTGTATTGGAGGGGACCTACATTCCCTCCAATGCGTTATGTGTGGTTTCCTCCGAGGCTATGGGTCCCCCTTCTTCCAGCCAGAGGTGGTACTCCCTTCCCTATTTATATATATATATTATTAATATATATTGGTTGGTATATATATTGGTTAATATATATTATATTGATCTGGGGGTTGATATCACACCGAACCTGTCCCCAGAGGCCCACATCAAAAGGATATCATCAGCGGCATATGTTAGATTGGCCAACATAAGAACTGCCTTTAGAAAATTGTGTAAGTATATAACAGCTCAAATATCAAAGATTGACGTCTACTAGAAAGGGAAATTACATTTACTATAGAAACAGTAAAGAGCAACAAATCTTTCAATTTAAGAGATCCTACTAACCGCAAAATTATTCCTAATGAAGACAAATATAATTAATTACGAGGAGAGACTACGGGAATTAAACCTCACGTCACTGGTAGACAGAAAAGTTAGTGGGGACATTTTTTTTTCCAGGGATATTCCTGCGCGGGCCCTAAGCCTCTGGCTGGCCCACTAAATGTTGCTTGTTTCTGTTTTACTTGGGCAGAGTATGAGTATTTATTACTCGTATGGTCACTTCAGTAAGATTTTGCCGTACGTGTTTAACAACTTCTTTTGCTCTGTTGAATCTAAGTTGAAATCTTAATGGATTTGTAACTGTGCACTGTGTTAGATAATGTTCCAGTGGTGTGTCAGGCATTTCTCCGCAGTGCTGACATTTCCTCTCATCTTCCGGAACCTGTAAGCCTATTTCCCATGCACATGGGTATCCAAGCCTGATGCGATGTAAGTGTACTTCTGTTGTTCTACTGCTCCCTTTCATCAAACTAAGTGGTTTGTAGTTGGTTGAATTCCTGTACCAACCCGCAGATCCTGATGTTGCAACTGCTGTGTTGTGGTCACTGTACATCTTTTGCATTGCTTTGTTTCTAATTACTTTCTTAATCTGTGATAGACTCTGTGGTATGTAAATGTCTACATTTCTTCTCATAGTTGCAAGTTTTGCAGCTTCGTCTGCAATGTCATTTCCTATTATTCCCACATGACTTGGCACCCAGTTGATAAGTACCCGTCGGCTTTGTCGTTTGAGTGTTTGCATTAATGATATGACATTTGTGATCAGATGTATGTTATCACATATGTGTTCTTGTAAGGTTTCAATGGCGGTTCTCGAATCTGTATGTATGATAACATGTTGTCGGTGTTCAGCAAGAGCATGTTCCAAAGCCTTTTGAATAGCTAGCATCTCTGTTTGTAAAGTCGAACACCCATTTGAGAGCCTCCAAATATTTACATTGTTTTCTGCTTCAACTGTAGCTCCGGTTTCTTGTCCCTGCTGGTCTAGAGAGGGGACATGATCATCACATACAATATTCTCAGAGGAATTGATAGGGTAGATAAAGACAAACTATTTACCACATGGAGCACACGCACTAGGCGACACAGATGGAAACTGAGTGCCCAAATGAGCCATAGAGACGTTAGAAATAATTTGTTCAATGTCAGAGTAGTAGACAAATGGAATGCATTAGGAAGTGATGTGGTGCAGGCTGACTTCATACTCAGCTTCAAGTGTAGATATGACAGAGCCCAATAGGCTCAGGAACCTATACATCAGATGATTGACAGTTGAGAGGAGGGACTAAAGAGCAAGAGCTCAACCCCCGCAAGCACAACTAGGTAAGTACATCGATAGCATTACAGACCATTACCCCACATTTCTCCTAACTAATATTAACAAGCCACCTCTAGAAACAAGGGAGATAAGCTTTAGGCTGCACATTGAAACTGCTATAGGCAATTTTATAGCTGCTGCTGCTAATGTCAACTGGGAGTCCGAATTAGGTACCATAGGTAACCTAGCAGTGCAATCTTTTCTTCAAAAAACTCTCAGCCTTTATAACACCCACTGTCCTATGCTAACAAGACAAGTCACAACTAATAGGCTAAACAATTCTTGACTTACAGAGGGAATACTTAAATCCATTAATAAAAAACATGACCTTGACAAGAAGTATAGGTTATGAATCGTCTCCAAAGAATTTTCAAAGAATTACTCATCATTGCTATCTAAAATAATATGAAGGGCCAAAACTAAATACTACAAAGGTAAATTTACCCAAACAAAGGGCAACATTTAGAAAACATGGATCACAATTTCACAAATATTGGTATCAAAGAAGATTTTAAATAACAAACCAATACTTCTGTCTAATAATGATGGTCAGCTTACAGCCTCTGATACTGCTATTGAGTTCAATAGGTTCTTCTCTTCCATTGGGTCATTCCTTGCAAAAGATATTCCATCTTCCAGTACTGATGTTCAGGACTATCTTACAGGTATCTATCCACAGTCTCTGTACCTAACGCCTGCAAATTCCATTGATGTTAATGAGACAATCCTTTCTCTTAAAACCATGTCTAGTGCCCTTGAGGAGATACCAACTTTAATTTACAAAAAAGCCTCCAAATCTTTAGCTCCTGCTATTGCATTGCTCTTCAATAAGTCACTTGAACTCCAAACCTTTCCAGATATTCTAAAAAAAAAGCGAGAGTAACCCCTGTCCACAAATGTGGTGATCTCACTGTTGTTAACAAGTACAGACCTATATCAGTCCTGCCTAACTTGTCAAATATTTTTGAAAAACTAATCTACAAGGAGCTTTACTCTTATCTAGCCAAACACAATATACTTAGCTCTTGTCAATATGGCTTCAGACCCAAAAAAGCACTAACGATGCACTTATTAGTATGATTAACTTGATACATGCAGGTCTTGATAAAAATGAGTTCCCTGTTGGGTTATTTGTGGACCTGCGGTCTAGGGAACTAGCTTGAGAGTACCCAGTGAGGGGTTAGAATCCTCCTCTTGGCTACCACTCTTTTTTTCCAGTGATAGTTTCAGAGGGTTGACCAAAACACAGCATGAGGAAAATATTTTAATATAATCCAGTTTTATTGTATTAAAAGACAAAAGTATATGCATATAAAATATTAGTTTAGTTTATTTATTATGCACAACATACCCATCCTGTGGGTGGCAATGGAAATTTTTAGAGGCACATAATGGGCTTATGAATGAACAACAAAATTCATGTAGTTAAGCATCTCTGTCACCAAGCAACATAATTTGTGTGGTCAATTCATGTAACCAAGCAACAGGATAATTGTAAGTAATTTTATAAGGAAAAAATAAAAAATTGAAGAGCCTATCTTGTATCTATTTGTTACACCCAGAAATCACAATAGCGTGATGCCTCGAATGAACTATTATTAAGGTCAGTTGAACGCCCGGTTGGAATTCTTTTGCCATGTCGTAGCACTGTCCATTAAGGCGCATCTGGGATCCTCTCGGAAATAAGTTCGAACCCTCATCATGGCTCTTGAGGATTTGTTCCTTTGTATCTATTCATTTTCTAAATATATGTCTTCATCTTCATCATTTTCTAAGAGCTCCAAGAAAGGCTCATAGACCTCATTTGGCTAGTAGGAGCTAAATAAATGTTTGGCTTCAGTGAGCTTGTCAGCATACTGCTTTTGACCTTGCTATAAAAGAGCCAATAATCCACGTTTCTCTTCTACTGATAGAATTGGGTTTTCAATTGTGTATGTTTAGAATCCTGGAATATAATATTTAAAACCTCTTAGGGTAAAATATATACTGTACCTATTTAGTTGTATATAATGCAAATATCTAAAAGTATCGATTAAGTAAAACAGAAGGATACAAATAATAATTAAAGCCATATTCTCCACAGTACAACTCTTGAAAATGGAAGTGTTTTATACTTGAAATCTGAAAGGTGATGGCAATATTACTCTTACTAATTGAACATATTAAAGTGGGTTGAGTGTTTTGAAGATCTAAATTGCAAAAAAATATTTTGAATTTCTTACCTTGCAGAGACATGAAGGGAAAGAATCATAGTGTAATTCTTGAATTTACTCGGATAGTTTTTCATGTTTTTTTTTTTTTTTGTAGTACTGTAACCATTTTATCATTTCTTGAATGGTAAGTGATTCCTCCTCTTTACATCTCTTCTGGAGCTCAAAAGTTTCCACTGCACTTCTTTTTTCAGTCAGGGACACTATAATGCAAAATGAAAATACAGTATGTGATTGACAAATTATAATAATGGCAATCATTTGTGAATTAAACATCATAAAAAATCTTACCTATAAAATTTACCTTTTAAAAACAAACTCAATTTAATGATATTGCAGTCTTTCCATATATAAAAGTACAATTAATACAAATAATATATCAATATTTGATACAATTTAATAAATATTTGAAAATATTGAGACAATTAACGAATCATTAGATCTTGTTTATATACCACTAGTGTTTTGATGAAGTAATAAATTGTGCCACGGAAGGATGTCAGTTAAAACATCTGCTGCAGACAAATCCTGATGATTCTGATTGTAGATTTTTATGAGATCTCGTAGTTTTTTTCTTAACTTCATTTTGTTTCTCAATACAGCTCTCATTTTAGATGAAACTGTAAAGTTTCTGGTTGTTATCAAATATATGACTTGCTTCAACAGTGTTTTACATAGAAAAACTAATTTATCAACTGAGTATAATGTTTGAAGCAGGGGATGTCACGTTGTAAATAAAATATACTGTAAATGAAACTTGACTGCATAGAAAATACAGCTAAGAGAAAAATAAATATAGGTTTTGTCATGTTCACAGAAAATGGTACCATCTGTTTTCTATGTGTGGCGGAGCAGACGCCAGGGAGAGGAAGGAAAACAAGAGCGTACAGGACGCCAGCCAAGCTTGGTAGCTACTAGTCATGTAATCATATTAAGTATTAAAGTCAGTAACCAAGTCATGACTTTACATCAACCCTACAACCAAGACTTTCTCAGTAACACACAAACACCACATTGGCGACGAGGATGAACTGTGAACGCAGGTATTTGTTCAGTTTCAAACACAAGGGAGAAGCATGCTGCCTGGAGGAGGAAGAGAAGCTGTGAGCGCCATACCCGATGCTGTATGCTAACCGATGCTGTGTGCTAACCAATGCTGTGTGCTAAACGATGCTGTGTGCTAACCAATGCTGTGTGCTACCCAAGCTGTGTGCTACCCAAGCTATGCTGAAGAAACTGTGTACTGAGGAATCTGCCGACGTTGTGTACGAAACGACGCTTTGATGTGTACAAAACCTGATGTTTTGGTTACGAAACGACGCTTCGTGCTACAAAATTCATCACACTGAACTGACTGCTGTACCAACTGCTGCACCAACTGCTGTACCAACTGCTGTACCAACTGCTGCTGTACCAACTGCTGCTGTACCAACTGCTGTGCCAACTGCTGTGCTGCTGCTGTGAGTAGGAACAACACATGTACACAAGGGCTAGGTAAGAAGTCAGTTGCTGCTATAGTGTGCACTGTTGTGAACTTTTGCATTAAAATGCTTGTGTGCTTTGCAAAATTAAAGTAATTACAGTGAATTCTTGACTAACATATACAGTGCAGTAAGTGTTTAATATTCTGAGGAACATTTAAGTGATAAGTTTACATTTATTCAGTAAAAATGGCAAATATACCTCAGTTTCCTGCATTTGATCCTGACTGTGACCAGACAAACCTGTCACAGAGGTGGATCAAATGGCTTAAAAGGTTTGAAAATTTGTTGATAGTTTCTGACATCAAAAGTGCTGAAAGAAAGCGTGCCTTTCTACTTCATTATGCAGGTGATAGAGTTTGTGACATCTTTGACACACTGAAAGACACTGGTGGTGCCAAAGATTATGACACTGCCAAAGCCAAACTAACAGAGCATTTCAAACCAAGGCAAAATACTGCTATGGAAATTATGCATTTCAGGAGAGCAAAACAACTCTCTAATGAAACTGTGGATCAATACCACACACGTCTGCAGGGTTTAGCAGCCCATTGTGAGTTTGCTGATGTTGACAAAGAAATCAAACAGCAAATAATTGAAACATGCACATCTACACGTCTTCGTCGAAGAGCTCTAGAACTTGTTGATGATGAAAGTTCTCTTACCAAGATACTGATATTGCTCGTCGATGGAAGATGCTGCACGTGATGCTCGTGTCATGGAGTGCAGTGCCAATAACGGTTCTGCCACTGTTACTAACAGTGATGAGGTATGTAAAGTCAGGGAGGACACCGTGATCAAAGAAGATATCATGGCAAACCTAACAGTAAATTTAGCCGAGAACCACGTCACAACTGGGGTCAAGGACAAGGCTCAAGCAGTCACAACGACCCACATCAGAGGGTGTCAACAATAAATGTTACAATTGTGGAGGAGACTACCCACACCAAGATAATGTTTGTCCTGCTCAAGGTAAGAAGTGCTATGAGTGTGGAAAACTAGGTCATTTTGGTGCTATGTGTCGTTCCGCACTAAAGAAAACTACAGTTAGTGAATAAAAGCACTGTACGAGGATCAGGTCATAGGGGTCGAGGTGGTAAACACAATATTGCACTCATATCCAGAATGTTAATAATATACAAGACAACATTTCATTACAACCAGTCTCAGATGACAGTGAATGTGATTATACTTATGAGTACAAGCAATCACAGAATGGAATGATCTTCCAAACAACCCAGAGACATGTGTATACATTGCTGGTATTTGTCTCAAAGTTCTCATTGACACTGGATCAAACATTGATACCATTGCTGAGTGCCACTATGAAAAATTTAAAAAACAGTTCCCAAAGCTTGAAAATTATAATGGCAAAGCCACTGCCTATGCTTCAAAGGTAGCCTTGCCAGTGATTGGAACTTTCACTGCAGAGATTAAGTCAAAGAATGCAATGCTCATTACTACATTCCATGTTGTTAGGAATGCAAAGGAGTCTTTACTCAGTTACAAGACTTCAACCAAATTGGGGCTACTTCAGCTTTCTAATGCTGTAGCAGTGGAATCTGCAAACAATGTTGATGGTATTGTTGCTGAATTTTCTGATCGATTTAAATCCATAGGTTGTTATACTGATAGCAAAGTACATCTGCATATCAACCCAGATGTAATTCCAGTTGCCCAACCACATCGCCGACAACCATTCCATACTCGCAAGAAAGTCGATGCCGAACTGGATAGGCTGATAGAACTAGATATCATTGAACCAGTAACAGCCCAACACCATGGGTAAGCCCAATTGTCACTCCACCAAAGCCGAAGAATCCAGATGAGATACGCATTTGTGTGGACATGCGTGTTCCCAACAAGGCAATAATGCGTGAAACGCCATCCTACACCCACTGTAGATGATATGATCTACCGCTTGAATGGTGCAACTATATTCAGCAAGTTAGATTTAAACAAGGGCTATCATCAGCTTGAACTTGATGATGAGAGTCGCTTCATCACAACGTTTACGACACATCGAGGTCTGTATAGGTACAAGCGCCTGAGTTTGGTATTAACAGTGCTGCCGAGGTATTCCAGCACATCATCAGCCAGGTATTGCAAGACATACCTAATGCTGACAACATGTCTGATGACATCATTGTTTATGGCCGTACCCAAGCTGAACACGACAAAGCTCTTCGTGCAACATTGCAACGCTTACGAGAAAAGAATTTGACGTTAAGCCGAGCAAAGTGTGAGTTCAATCAACATAAAATTGAATTCTTTGGACATGTACTTAGTGACAAAGGTCTGTCTCCAGATCCTAAGAAAGTTGCAGATATCAAGAACGCTGCACCTCCTTCAACGTCCACTGAAGTACATAGTTTTCTGGGAATGGCAAACTACTGTTCTCGCTTCATTCAGATTTTGCTACCATTACAAAGCCTCTACGTGAGCTCCTGAAGAAAAAATGCATCATGGTATTGGAGCGATATCAAGCAAAATGCATTTGATGCTGTGAAAGATGCACTAGTAGAGAATGCGACTGCTGCGTATTTTGATCCATCAATGGACACTGAGTTAACGGTGGATGCTAGTCCTGTTGGTTTAGGTGCTGTTTTTAGCCCAACACAACCTGGTCAACCAGATTCCCGAGTAGTAATTGCCTACGCCAGCCGTTCTCTCACAGATGTTGAGCAACGATACAGTCAGACAGAGAAGGAAGCTCTTGCTCTTGTATGGGGCTGTGAACACTTCAATGTGTATCTGCTTGGTGCACCCTTCACCACGATAGTCACTGACCACAAACCGTTGGAGACCATCTTCAATAATCCAAAGTCCAAACCACCAGCTCGCATTGAGAGATGGGCTCTTCGTTTGCAACCATACAACTTTACGGTGAAATACAAGCCGGGTGCAGGCAATCCCGCTGATTACATCAGTCGACATCCTGCCAACAGTTTCACCATCACCAAGCATCAGCAAGTTGCCGAGGAATATGTACACTCTGTAACCTGTGATGCAGTCCCTAAGGCTCTTACTCTTGATGAAATCCGTACTGCAACCCTAGAGGACCAACTCTGCAAGCAACAGTGGATGCATTGACTAAGAAAAAAGTTTCCACGCATCCCACCCTCAGGAGTTGACCAAGATGCATTCAAAGCACTTGAACGCATCCAGACAGAATTAAGTGTTACGCAACAACGCGACACTGTGCTGCGAGGTACTCGTATCGTGATTCCAGCTGTTCTCCAGCAACGTGCTCTGAAGCTTGCACATCAAGGACACCAAGGTCTTGTTAGGACGAAACAGCTGCTACGAGAAAAGGTGTGGTTTCCTGGCATTGATCGTCAAGCAAAGGATATGCATGATGCCTGTGTCCTTGCCAAGCTGCAGTGGATACTTCAAGACCAACACCTTTACAACCTTCACCACTACCTGCTGCACCATGGACGGAAGTATCAATGGACTTCTGCGGACCACTACCACTGGAGAGTACTTGATGGTAGTCATTGATGATCACTCACGTTATCCAGAAGTAGAAATCATCAATTCCACATCTGCAAAGGCCGTCATCCCGAAACTTGACAAGATCTTTTCAAACTTTGGCATTCCTGAAGTTGTCAAGACGGACAATGGACCGCCATTCAATGGACAAGACTTTGTCAACTTTGCTGAGCATATTGGATTCAAACACCGCCGTGTGATGCCACTACATTCCCAAGCAAATGGAGAAGTTGAGAGATTCATGCAACCTCTCATGAAAGCGGTATGCTGTGCTCATGCCGAAGGACGATCCTGGAAACAAGCTATGTATGCTTTTCTCAGGAACTACCGTGCAACACCACATGGAACACTGGGCAAGTCGCCTGGCGAACTTTTATTTGGACGTCCTATGAGAATCGCACTACCCGTCATGCCAGCCGAGGTAACGGATAAACGTCTCGCTCAGAAGGATGCACTAGCCAAGGGCAAAATGAAAATTGCTCATGATCAACGTGCAAAGGAACAGTTCATAAAGGTTGGTGACACTGTTCTCGTTAAAAAGAAAAAAGAGGGAAAGCTAGACCATGCCGTATGATACAAAACCATATAAAGTGATTAGTGTAAAAGGAACTATGGTAACAGCTAGTAATAGAGATCATAGTATAACACGTAATATGGCTTATTTCAAAGTGATTCCAACTAGTGTAGAAAATGATGAAGTGCAAAGTCGTGCAAAAGAAAAAGAAAAAAATAGTTATAACCCGACAAACAATTCATCAAGGGATGTTATTGCATTTAAGGACTCTCGTCCTAAACGTCATGTTAAACGCCCTACACGATTTGATGATTAATTGTGTTCCTATGTAATGAAAAGTATTTACTTATTGTGCTAAACTAAATTTAATATTGTTTGAATAATGCAGATATCTCATTCAATATTTTGTAACTTTGTAGTACAGTTTCTTTCATGTTTGTTTAACATTGCATATGTATTTTTACCTTGAAATCCTTTGTGGAAAAGATTAAGTTGTTTAAATTCTTTGTGTGCTTAATTAATGTTAAATGTATGCAGTATCTCTTGATATGGTAATAACTTACTTTGTGTCAATAACTTTGCTTTGTGCTACAAGCATGGTAGACATCCTGTATTCATTCTTTTTAAAGAAAAGGAGGGATGTCATGTTCACAGAAAATGGTACCATCCGTTTTCTATGTGTGGCGGAGCAGACGCCAGGGAGAGGAAGGAAAACAAGAGCGTACAGGACGCCAGCCAAGCTTGGTAGCTACTAGTCATGTAATCATATTAAGTATTAAAGTCAGTAACCAAGTCATGACTTTACATCAACCCTACAACCAAGACTTTCTCAGTAACACACAAACACCACAGGTTTCAGTGAACAAACAAAAAATCAATTAATGTCTCCCTGCATAAGTGGTAATCTGATTTTTGCAAGCCTTATATTCTCTCCAAATACCTCGATGGTATGCTCAATGTTGTTGGCAGAGAATCTGTTATTTAAAGATCTGCAATGATCAGTAATTCTGATCTCTACTAATCAATCACAGATTCTGGGAAGTTAAGCCTGTGAATCTCATTTGAAACTGCTGCAGCTGTCTCTGTGGCATATTTAAAAAATAAATGCAATCATATTTATTGTAAAAATCTATGTACAGAGTTACAGAAAGTCTTTTGCACTCTCCTTAGGGCTTTGTCAAGGTCTGAGTATGTGTTTCTCAGACTCAGACCTTGACAAAGCACCAAGGAGTGTGTGAAAGACTTGGTGTAATTCTGTACATAAATTTCACAAATAAACAAGTGGGTTTTTATCCAATGTTACTATGTCTATGAGAAGACATTACCATTATTATCTTATATGATTAAAAACAAATAAAACACGTATATATACTTGATTCATTGTATAGAACAAGTGTCTTGAATATACCCAACACTCCAATCTAAAAAGTTTGAATTCATATGTAATACCTTTCTGAATCTGGCAACTAATGCCCGAGTCATTCCATTAATTTTTCTGTGATTCCAAAAGAGTGCCCCCCTCTGTCAGTTCTTCTGTACGCGTTGTGGAAATAAATTTAGTTATTCATTAACATCTTAATACTGTGTGTCCCAAAATACTGATTGGAAAATATGAGATGATGATATTGATGCTGTATTAAGTGTAATGAATTCATTGTTATTTCAGAGGAAACAAAGAGCTCAAAAATAGTGGTAGAGTAATTAAATAAGATTATAAATATCAGGATGTGGAAAAAGCGTAAAAACTAGGGACAACTTGATTTTTCAAACAAAGATTATACATGCTTACGTTGGTTGCAAATCAGTATATTGCTACTTTTCATGAGCCAAAAGGCCTTTCTGGCGTTTCCTATATTCTTATATTATTTTATAACATTATTTGGATACATATAGCCATCAAATATTACCATTGCACTGATCTAATTGCAAGGTTAGTAGACTCTTCAGAGGTTGCATGGCCTCTGGTAGGTAAAGAAAGGTAAAACGCCATGCAACCTCTGAAGAGTCCAACTAACACAACACATGTACCCCCTATTAGACTATTTTACAGGAACTTCTTTTCGACAGCTCATAAAACGGAGGAAAGGGTCCTGAAAGATATTGTTGATAGGAACGTAATCCCTACAGACAAAAATCAGAAAATACAATTAACGATTTACTATAAAACCAAAATATTGGCCAGCCTACTCATGAAAAACTCTCCAGACACAAAGCAGAACGCTATAAAAGAGACCAATGTCGTCTATGCCTTCAAATGCCCACTTGGGGACTGTAAGCCCCAAAAGAACTCAGTATATAGGCAAGATAACAACGTCTCCTTTCCAGGCGATTAACAATGCATAAACAACCGAGCTCCATAAAGGAACATATAACCTCCTCTCACAACTAGACCATCACCAGAGAAATCTTAATAAACAACACAGAAATCATCGATAGATACTGCGATAGCAGGCGGCTCGACATCTACGAGGCACTACACATCAAAAAGTCAACACCAGCAATCAACAGCCAATTAATGAACAACTATATTCTACCTACTTCAAGACTCCGAACCTATTATCGAAGTATCAAGAGGAAGTATTGGCCAATAGGCCCTCTGCAGTTACTTCCATTCTTATGCTCTCATATCCAATTAATACCCATAGTTTTCGTGTTTTGTCTTGGGTTTGTCACAAGTTTGTTCACCTCATCCAAAACTGTTGTACCATATCACCTCAGCCAAATTGGAGTATAAGTATGACGGATTAGAGTAATTTTCAGGTTACAGTTGTGTGTGTAAACTAAAGTCTTTGAAAATGTAATACATTATATATATATATATATATATATAATATATATATATATATATATATATATATTATATATATATATATATATATATATATATATATATATATATTATATATATTATATATATATATATATATGTCGTACCTAATAGCCAGAACGCACTTCTCAGCCTACTATTCAAGGCCCGATTTGCCTAATAAGCCAAGTTTTCATGAATTAATGTTTTTTCGTCTACCTAACCTACCTAACCTAACCTAACCTAGCTTTTTTTGGCTACCTAACCTAACCTTACCTATAAATATAGGTTAGGTTAGGTTAGGTAGGGTTGGTTAGGTTCGGTCATATATCTACGTTAATTTTAACTCCAATAAAAAAACATTGACCTCATACATAGAGAAAAGGGTTGCTTTATCATTTCATAAGAAAAAAAATTATAGTAAATATATTAATTCAGGAAAACTTGGCTTATTAGGCAAATCGGGGCCTTCAATAGTAGGCTGAGAAGTGAGTTCTGGCTACTAGGTACGACATATATATATATATATATATATATATGTCGTACCTAGTAGCCAGAACTCATTTCTCAGCCTACTATTCAAGGCCCGATTTGCCTAATAAGCCAAGTTTTCCTGAATTAATATATTTACTATAATTTTTTTCTTATAAAATGATAAAGCAACCCTTTTCTCTATGTATGAGGTCAATTTTTTTTTATTGGAGTTAAAATTAACGTAGATATATGACCGAACCTAACCAACCCTACCTAACCTAACCTAACCTATATTATAGGTAAGGTTAGGTTAGGTAGCCAAAAAAAGCTAGGTTAGGTTAGGTTAGGTAGGTTAGGTAGACGAAAAAACATTAATTCATGAAAACTTGGCTTATTAGGCAATCGGGCCTTGAATAGTAGGCTGAGAAGTGCGTTCTGGCTATTAGGTACGACATATATATATATATATATATATATATATATATATATATATATGTCGTACCTAGTAGCCAGAACGCACTTCTCAGCCTACTAGGCAAGGCCCGATTTGCCTAGTAAGCCAAGTTTTCATGAATTAATTGTTTTTCGACTACCTAACCTACCTAACCTAACCTAACCTAATTTTTCGGCTACCTAACCTAACCTAACCTATAAAGATAGGTTAGGTTAGGTTAGGTAGGGTTGGTTAGGTTCGGTCATATATCTAAGTTAATTTTAACTCCAATAAAAAAAAATTGACCTCATACATAATGAAATGGGTAGCTTTATCATTTCATAAGAAAAAAATTACAGAAAATATATTAATTTCGGAATACTTGGCCTATTAGGCAAATCGGGCCTTGCATAGTAGGCCCAGAAGTGCGTTCTGGCTACTAGGTACGACATATATATATATATATATATATATATATATATATATATAGATATATGTCGTACCTAGTAGCCAGAACGTACTTCTCGGCCAACTATTCAAGGCCCGATTTGCCTAATAAGCCAAGTTTTCATGAATTTATTGTTTTTCGACAACCTAACCTACCTAACCTAACCTAACCTAACTTTTTCGGCTACCTAACCGAACCTAACCTATAAAGATAGGTTAGGTTAGGTTAGGTAGGGTTGGTTAGGTTCGGTCATATATCTACGTTAATTTTAACTCCAATAAAAAAAAATTGACCTCATACATAGAGAAAAGGGTTGCTTTATCATTTCATAAGAAAAAAATTATAGTAAATATATTAATTCAGGAAAACTTGGCTTATTAGGCAAATCGGGCCTTGAATATTAGGCTGAGAAGTGAGTTCTGGCTACTAGGTACGACATATATATATATATATATATATATATATATATATATATATATATATATATATTATATATATATATTTATGTCGTACCTAGTAGCCAGAACGCACTACTCAGCCTACTATGCAAGGCCTGATTTGCCTAATAAGCCAAGGTTTCATGAATTAATGATTTTTCGACTTTCTAACCTACCTAACCTAACATTTTCGGCTACCTAACAATACCTAACCTATAAAGATAGGTTAGGTTAGGTTAGGTAGGGTTGGTTAGGTTCGGTCATATATCTATATTAATTTTAACTCCAATAAAAAAATGACCTCATACATAATGAAATGGGTAGCTTTATCATTTCATAAGAAAAAATAGAGAAAAATATATTAATTCATGAAAACTTGGCTTATTAGGCAAATCGGGCCTTGCAAAGTAGGCTGAGAAGTGCGTTCTGGCTACTTGGTACGACATATATATATATATATATATATATATATATATATGTCGTACCTAGTAGCCAGAACTCACTTCTCAGCCTACTATTCAAGGCCCGATTTGCCTAATAAGCCAAGTTTTCCTGAATTAATATATTTACTATAAATTTTTTCTTATGAATGATAAAGCAACCCTTTTCTCTATGTATGAGGTCAATTTTTTTTTATTGGAGTTAAAATTAACGTAGATATATGACCGAACCTAACCAACCCTACCTAACCTAACCTAGCCTATATTTATAGGTAAGGTTAGGTTAGGTAGCGAAAAAAAGCTAGGTTAGGTTAGGTTAGGTAGGTTAGGTAGACGAAAAAAACATTAATTCATGAAAACTTGGCTTATTAGGCAAATCGGGCCCTTGAATAGTAGGCTGAGAAGTGCGTTCTGGCTATTAGGTACGACATATATATAGTATATATATATATATATATATATATATATATATATATATATATATGTCGTACCTAATAGCCAGAACGCACTTCTCAGCCTACTATTCAAGGCCCGATTTGCCTAATAAGCCAAGTTTTCATGAATTAATGTTTTTTCGTCTACCTAACCTACCTAACCTAACCTAACCTAGCTTTTTTTGGCTACCTAACCTAACCATACCTATAAATATAGGTTAGGTTAGGTTAGGTAGGGTTGGTTAGGTTCGGTCATATATCTACGTTAATTTTAACTCCAATAAAAAAAAATTGACCTCATACATAGAGAAAAGGGTTTGCTTTATCATTTCATAATACAAAAATTATAGTAAATATATTAATTCAGGAAAACTTGGCTTATTAGGCAAATCGGGCCATGAATAGTAGGCTGAGAAGTGAGTTCTGGCTACTAGGTACGACATATATATATATATATATATATATGTCGTACCTAATAGCCAGAACGCACTTCTATGCCTACTATTCAAGGCCCGATTTGCCTAATAAGCCAAGTTTTCATGAATTAATATATTTTCTCTAATTTTTTTCTTATGAAATGATAAAGCTACCCATTTCATTATGTATGAGGTCAATTTTTTTTTATTGGAGTTAAAAATAACGTAGATATATGACCGAACCTAACCAACCCTACCTAACCTAACCTAACCTATCTTTATAGGTTAGGTTAGGTTAGGTAGCCGAAAAAGTTAGGTTAGGTTAGGTTAGGTAGGTTAGGTAGTCGAAAAACAATTAATTCATGAAAACTTGGCTTATTAGGCAAATCGGGCCTTGAATAGTAGGCATAGAAGTGCGTTCTGGCTATTAGGTACGACATATATATATATATATATATATATATATATATATATATATATATATATATGTCGTACCTAATAGCCAGAACGCACTTCTCAGCCTACTATTCAAGGCCCGATTTGCCTAATAAGCCAAGTTTTCATGAATTAATGTTTTTTCGTCTACCTAACCTACCTAACCTAACCTAACCTAGCTTTTTTTGGCTACCTAACCTAACCTTACCTATAAATATAGGTTAGGTTAGGTTAGGTAGGGTTGGTTAGGTTCGGTCATATATCTACGTTAATTTTAACTCCAATAAAAAAAATTGACCTCATACATAGAGAAAAGGGTTGCTTTATCATTTCACAAGAAAAAAATTATAGTAAATATATTAATTCAGGAAAACTTGGCTTATTAGGCAAATCGGGCCTTGAATAGTAGGCTGAAAAGTGAGTTCTGGCTACTAGGTACGACATATATATATATATATATATATATATATATATATGTCGTACCTAGTAGCCAGAACGCACTTCTCAGCCTACTATGCAAGGCCCGATTTGCCTAATAAGCCACGTTTTCATGAATTAATTGTTTTTCGACTACCTAACCTACCTAACCTAACCTAACCTAACTTTTTCGGCTACCTAACCTAACCTAACCTATAAAGATAGGTTAGGGTAGGTTAGGTAGGGTTGGTTAGGTTCGGTCAGATTTCTACGTTAATTTTAACTCCAATAAAAAAAAATTGACCTCATACATAATGAAATGGGTAGCTTTATCATTTTATAAGAAAAAATTAGAGAAAATATATTAATTCATGAAAACTTGGCTTATTAGGCAAATCGGGCCATGAATAGTAGGCTGAGAAGTGCGTTCTGGCTACTAGGTACGACATATATATATATATATATATATATATATATATATATATATATATATATATATATATATATATATATATATATATATATATATATATATATATATATATATATATATTGGTAGATTGGTAGCAGTCTTTCCTGTAGACATATATTATTAAATATGACCGAAAAAGTAAGATTAATAATTCTAACACGAATTTTATCAATCTTTCGTACATTTCTTTTCACTGTTGGAGGTAATTAAAAAATCAATTCTCCAAAATTCATTTTTATTTCTAGTCTGACGCGACACGAGCGCGTTTCGTAAAACTTATTACATTTTCAAAGACTTTAGCTTACAAATACACAACTGAATAGAACATACACATCTCCGATTTTGTTTATATCTACATTTGAGTGAGGTGGATGGGGTGAGGTGGCATTAATAGGGTATTAATTTCATCAACACAAGACAGAACAAGAGGTGGCAATAATAGGGTATTAATTTCATCAACACAAGACAGAACACGAAACAATGGGTATTGAAATGGAAGTGATTGTAGAAAGCCTATTGGTCCATATTTCTTGATGCTTCTATATTGGAGCGGAGTCTTGAGGTGGGTAGAATATAGTTGTGCATTAATTGGCTGTTGATTGCTGGTGTTGACTTCTTAATGTGTAGTGCCTCGCAAACGTCAAGCTGCCTGCTATCGCTGTATCTATCGATGTTTTCTGTGTTGTTTACTAGGATTTCTCTGGCGATGGTTTGGTTGTGGGAAGAGATTATATGTTCCTTAATGGAGCCCTGTTGTTTATGCATCGTTAAACGCCTAGAAAGAGATGTTGTTGTCTTGCCTATATACTGGGTTTTTTGGAGCTTACAGTCCCCAATTGGGCATTTGAAGGCATAGACGACGTTGGTCTCTTTTAAAGCATTCTGCTTTGTGTCTGGAGAGTTTCTCATGAGTAGGCTGGCCGTTTTTCTGGTTTTATAGTAAATCGTCAGTTGTATCCTCTGATTTTTGTCTGTAGGGATAACGTTTCTATTAACAATATCTTTCAGGACCCTTTCCTCTGTTTTATGAGCTGTGGAAAAGAAGTTCCTATAAAATAGTCTAATAGGGGGTATAGGTGTTGTGTTAGTTGTCTCTTCAGAGGTTGCATGGCGTTTCACTTTCCTTCTTATGATGTCTTCGACGAAACCATTGGAGAAGCCGTTGTTGACTAGGACCTGCCGTACCCTACAGAGTTCTTCGTCGACTTGCTTCCATTCTGAGCTGTGGCTTAGCGCACGGTCGACATATGCGTTAACAACATTCCTCTTGTACCTGTCTGGGCAGCCGCTGTTGGCATTTAGGCACATTTCTATGTTCGTTTCCTTAGTGTAGACTGCAGTGTCGAAACCTCCGCTCTTTTCCATGACTGTTACATCTAGAAAGGGCAGCTTCCCATCCTTTTCCATCTCGTAAGTGAAACGCAGCACGGAACTCTGCTCAAATGCCTCCTTCAGCTCCAGCAGATGTCTGACATCAGGTACCTGTGTAAAAATGTCGTCAACATACCTGCAGTATATGGCCGGTTTCAAGTTCATGTCGACAAAGACTTTTTGCTCTATGGTACCCATGTAGAAGTTTGCAAACAGGACACCTAGGGGAGAACCCATGGCGACCCCATCTACTTGCTTATACATGTGCCCATCCGGGCTCAAGAAGGGTGCCTCTTTAGTACAAGCTTGGAGTAGTTTCCTTAGAATATTTTCGGGTATGTCAAGAGGAGTACAGGCTGGATCACGATACACTCTGTCCCAACTAGTCCGGCAAACATCACTATCAGCTATGCAGATGACATCCTTGTGCATACTAAAACCCACCGCGAAATGCAAACAGTCTTAAATTGTATACATACAGCTTGTGAGAGCCTTGGTCTTGTAATCAACGCTGCTAAAACTAAGGTATTTAACAGACAAATTGGCAACCGCAAAAGTGGACCACGAAAACTTAAGATAGACAACATACCAATAGACTATGTCTCTTCTTTCAAATACCTTGGAGTCTCTGTCCCTTGTACCTCAACTGCAGTCAATAAGTTACATCAACAATGTAGAGACAGACTCAAGGCTCTCAGAACTGTAGTGGGGTAGAGCCCGAAATATGGTGTTAATATTAGAATAGCAAGAATGATGTATTTAGCGTATATAAGGTCTCTGATAGACTATCATGCACCAGCTTTGGTCCTGCAGAATGGCAAAAGTATTGATAGACTGGAAAAAATGCAAAATGAAGCACTCAGAATTATACTTGGCTGTCCTATAACTACCAAAGTTCTCAACATGCGGAAAGAATTAAATATACTTAGCATTCGAGATAGAATATTTGAAATTAATCTTATGATGGGACTAAAGCTGCTGCGTGATAACAAAAACAATATTGTGTCAGTTGCACTGTTAGAACACATACAAAATGGAACTAGCGAGTCTAAATGGATTCAAAGAACTGCCACTCATATTAAAATGATGGGACTGCACGATGTGTATACAGATGAAAGAGTACAGCACTTCCTTCCACCCTGGCAGATAGTACCTTTTGACATCCTGACCCCTGCATACCCCACCAAGAAACTAATCACAAGCATCCCTCATGCTCAGCTTGCTGCTAAATTAAGCACCATAGAGCACATTCACAATATACAAGCTGAAAACAACATTGCACAGACCATATACACTGACGGATCACTCAATACAGCTACAGGGAGGGCAGGAAGTGCTGTTATTACTCATCAGCCCGATGGCAGCACAATTCAAAGAAATATCCGAATTAGTAACTGGGCGTCCACAATGCAGGCCGAGTTGGTAGCGATACTGGTAGCACTCGAAATTATTGACAACACTGAAGTAGACAGCTTAATTATTTCTGACTCCCTATCCTCACTACGAGCAATAAACAGTTTGCAATCAAGTAATAACGTGCTTGTCTTAGAAGCTAGCCGTAGATATGTAAGAATACTTAGCAAGAGGGTAAATATAAAAATGTTGTGGATTCCTTCTCACATTGGCATGCAGGAACATGACAAAGTTGACGCCCTTGCTAAGGCTGCAGTAAATAAAGACAGTATTGAATGGAATCTTGAGTTATCAAATAGGTCCCTTAAAAGTGTCATTAGACGAGAACTCCTAGATGGATTTGAAGAAAGTAGAACAGTGCAAACTGGAACTAGTAGGTCCATTGTTCATCACAATGAAATGTGTGAAGTAAAACATGTGTATGGGGCAAGTAACAAAGTCAGTAGACTAACAGATGTTGTCACAGCTCGTATAAGACTTGGCTACAAGTATCTCTGGCAGTTCGGCTTGTATAGGGATCTAGATGAAGTAAAGTGTAAAGTGTGTGGACATAGGCAGGGATACACACTCGAACACTATATCTTGGATTGTTGTAAAATTGAGCCTTTTAGAGATAAGTCTAAGCTCACTCTGTATGATATGGCAACCTATCTTATTACCATGGATAAATTACCTGAAATCCTTGCACTGTACCCACATTTTGCTTCCAGTAGATGAACGACATATGAGATTCAGAAACAAGTAGTGTATTGTGAGGACTAATAATAAACAGAAGCTCCCCTATGACTCTGTAATATCCCTATTGGCCAAACTATTATGTATTAACGATAAGACCTACCATTAATGTATGATGACTTACTGTAAATATGTAGCTCTTGTAATAGCACTTTCTCTGTAACTAGCTGACATTGTATCTATAAGGTGTGAAGGATTGAAGAAATTGTTTATGTAATAATCTAAGATGAGGTCTGATAAAGACCTTTTGTGCCCTCTGTAATGCTTTTGCGCTACCGCTCACAGGATGAGTATGGGGTGCACAATAAACTAGCCGCCTTCGGCGGCAACAATCAAAATCTGTCGGCTATCATCCCGATTGTCTCGTCCACAGGTACGTTGGTAAACAGCGATTCTACGTCCAACGAGGCTCTTATCCCTGTGGCCCGTGTGCCCCGCAGTAAGTCAACAAATTCCTTTGGAGACTTCAGGCTGAAGGCGCAAGGAACATAAGGAGTCAGCAGGCCGTTGAGTCGCTTCGCCAGTCTGTACGTGGGTGTGGGTATCTGGCTAATGATTGGCCGAAGTGGGTTTCCAGGCTTGTGTGTCTTGACATTTCCATACGCATATCCAGGTTTATATTCCCCAATGATCTTTGGCAGGTGGAATCCGGATTTCTTGGCGTTCACAGTTTCGATCAGTTTGTTGACCTTTGCTTTCAATTCGGCTGTAGTGTCCTTCGTTACCCTTTGGAACTTAGTTTGGTCAGAGAGTATGAGGTTTATTTTCGCCAGATATTCGTTATTTTTAAGAATGACATATATTGGCGACTTGTCACCTCTCCTGACAACTATCTCCTTGTTCTCACGAAGGCTTTTAGCTGCCGCTTTGAGCTCGGGGGACAGTATGGTGCTTCTGTAATTGCCTCGATTCTTTCCTCCTTCTGCAATAAGTTCTGCTTGTAAGGTATCTTTGGTAGTGACATTCTTTTGTGTCTCGAGGTCGAATATGTCGTCCAACAGAATTTCCAACTCTACTTTCCGGGCCATCTCACTCGGTCTGGACATAACGTGACAGTTTATGCCCAGATTTAGGAGAGTGACTTGGTCCTCAGTGAGGTTAATTCCTGCAAAGTTCAGGAAGCCATCTCTTGGTCGTGGAATTGCCATAGGTCCTCCATATAATGTTGTAAGTTTCTTGATAATCCTTGTTTCAGTGCTGAGGTGATGTCGGTCTGTGAGGATGTCGAGGTGTTGTTCAATGCGGGTACGGATACTTTCGTCGATGTTGCTGTTTCTCCACTCGTTTGTAGCATGAAGTAGTTGCGTTTTGTTGTCTTTGATTTCATTCTCTGCCTTGTATATCTGATCACGAATCAGATCCTGGCGATATTTTATCGTGAAGGCTTGATTCCTTGCTGCTGAGTCGTGCGCTTTAATATTAGTATATTTTGGTAGCAGTTTTTCCTGTAGACATATATTATTAAATATGACCGAAAAAGTAAGATTAATAATTCTAACGAGAATTTTCTCGATCTTTCGTACATTTCTTTTCACTGTTGGTGGTAATTCAAAAATCAATTCTCCAAAATTCATTTTTATTTCTAGTCTGACGCGACACTTGAGTGCGTTTCGTAAAACTTATTACATTTTCAAAGACTTTAGTTTACACATGAGCCTAGAACCAAGTTCCTTCAAAAAAACTGGTAGCACTTTTACCCTAGGCGCCGAGTGTCTCAGAAGCAATGGGGGCAAAATTGTAGTGGTGATCCAGTTCTCTATACTTACGGCATTTGGCTGCTTCCCTGTGGGTGGCAGCGCCACCTGGTTGTGCAACACTGAGGTTAATGTAGGTGTTAGCCAGGTTTGATACGCACGTGTAGTCCCATACCAACTGCTTGCCATTCTTCCAGGGGTTCACTGTGATACCATCCGGGCGACCAATATGAGCATCAGAGTTACGGGGCGTTAGGTAACGGGGCTCTCTTTCAGCTGGGCATCCAGCTGTGGTGAGGCTCCTCTTGATGATGTCGTTAACTTCACTGTGCCTCGAGTGTCATCCCCCTGTGCTTTGGCAGAGTAGGCCATGGTGGCCGTACCTGTCAGCCACCACCTCGCCGCAAATACACCTATATCTGGTGTGGATTGGGGCAGCAAGGCAGAGGGCCACAGCAATTCGGAGGGCGTGTGGTGTGAGACGCGTGCCAGTTGCCGACATTGGGGTTGCTAACAGGAAATCCCCTGCATGTGGTGCTGCTACTGCTGTGAAGCGAGCATTGTCGTGTTGTGTTGTTGCGGCACAACAACACCAACACAACAACATATACAACACATATATACAACAACACAACAACATATATATATATATATATATATATATATATATATATATATATATATATATATATATATATATATATATATATATATATATATATATATATATATATATATATATATATATACAGACTTGCCTATAACCGCAAGCCGAAGTTTATAACTTTTTATTATAAATTTATATAAAAACTCAACCCATCAGGAGACTCGAACCCTGGCCCACAGTGTGGCAGGTATACACTGTATCCACTGCACCATACTTCAAAGCCATAAGAGGGGTAGGAATTCTGGGGTATTTAACCAACAGAATTCCATTACTCTCCCAGGCAATGAGATGATGAGGGACCTCTGGTGTTCTTTAATCGAGCCCTGTTAAAACTCGGTGTAAATGCTTAATGCATAAACTGGCCTAATAACCGCAAGCTAAAGTTTATAACTTTTTAACACTCAACCCACCAGGAGACTCGAACCCTGGCCCACAGAGTAGCAGGTACACACTGTATCCACTGCACCTTACTTCAAAACCATAGGAGAGGTAGGAATTCTGGGGTATTTAACCAACAGAATTCCATTACTCTCCCAGAGTAAGTCCATTACTCTCTGTGGGCCAGGGTTCGAGTCTCCTGGTGGGTTGAGTGTTAAAAAGTTATAAACTTCAGCTTGGGGTTATTAGGCAAGTCTGTGCATTAAGCATTTACACCGAGTTTTCCCACATAACAGGGCTCGATTAAAGAACACCAGAAATCCCTCATCATCTCATTGCCTGGGAGAGTAATGGAATTCTGTTGGTTAAATACCCCAGAATTCCTACCCCTCTTATGGCTTTGAAGTATGGTGCAGTGGATACAGCAATCCGCTCTCACACAAGACAGCACATATATGACTTAATGCTTAAAGACAATGTGTTTAATAAGAATTAGCACTTTAATGCGCGCGGTCCCCATGAAAAAAAAATAGTGCATTGTGCGCGCGGCGTTTTGGGCTCTTGAGCGTAAACACCAAACAGTGTGTAATCTTTTCACTCTCCTGACACCAATTCTCGAGCTACGTATTTCATTTTGGTAACAATGTGTTGGCAATAAAATTCTCTACAAGATCATATGTATACAATGTAACCAAAGCATTAGCTATTCCACCACGAAATAAATAAAAACGTAGATCACTCGCTGTACGCACAAACAGCAACAAAATGTTCATACTCTTTTGTTTGTTGTCAACTCCACATTAGTCCTACAGCGTTAAATTTTATATCACTGAACTTGCCATAAAATTTTCTACAGAGACATATGCATATAAATGTAGAATCATGATCGCGGCCCACACAAGAGTGTGTGAAGTGGGCGATTACCCTCGTTGTCACCAACTCAATAGTCTCTCCTCTAAGTTACAATACAATGCCGTTTTCTTAAATAGGCCATGTGCCTATTAGAAAAAACGAAAAGTTAATGGCAAACATTTTCATACTAACCCCAAGTCGATCGAATAAGAATTGGATTTTATATGTTTTTTTTTTTAGATCGGTCGGCTATTTACGACGCGGGGGAAGAACCCGCATAAGCAAACCCGCCGTGTATGTACGACGCGGTCCCCGTAAAGTGCTAAGTACATATGTGGTATATTCCAAGTTATATTTTTTTCAAGGCCCAAACTCTTCCTCACATACCAATTTACGTCTCACAGTACCCGTCCATCGCTGTAGACAGCAGAATAGTCGTGATTGGTTCAATTATAATGAAAATTGTAGTTTTCAGGTCCCACATGGGTTGCGAAATTTACCTACTGTTGTCCATGCTCTTAGAATATTACAGATCAGCTACATCCCATTGAAGGTTCGTAGTTTTGTTTTGAGAAATATTAGTTGTTCTTAGTAAATTATAATAAGCACTATAAATTATTACATAAAATAATAGTGCTTCACTAATCAACATTATATACACTAGTTTGTGCTTTTAAAATCTTTAAGGAATATATTGTCGGAACGTCAACAGAAAACGCTGTTACGTTGGAATGACTATGGGGTAAACTACTGTAAACAGGATGGCATAGCGTCTATTACTTTCGATAGGATGGGTATAGGGTCCACGACCACCTGTTAAGTGGGTAAGGGGGGCCATACCACTTGTAGGATGGGTCTGGGCCCAACAACTGCCCATGGGAGAGGTATGGGGTCCACTACCGCCTACTGGATGGGTATATGGTCCACTATCACACACAGGATGTGTATGGCGTCCACTACCGCCTGAATGATGGGTATGGGGTCTACTACTGCCCACAGGATGCGTTTCGGGTTCACTACCATCTACAGGATGAGTATGGGGTCTACTACTGCCCACAGGATGGGTTTGGGGGTTCAATATCATCTTCAGGATGAGTATGGGGTCCACTACTGCCCACTAGATGGGTATATGTTCTACTTTCGCTCAAAGGATGTGTGTGGCGTCCACTATAAAGCCCACAGAATGGGTATGGGGTCCATAATCACCCACAGGATGAAATTAAATTGTGTCTACTACCCCCCCACAGGATGGGTATGGCCTCCATTGCCACCCACAGCATGAGTATAGGGTCCAGTTCCGTCCACGGAATGGGTATATGGTTAACTACCACCGACAGGTTGGGTATATCGTCTACTACCGCCCACAGGATGGGTATGGGGTTAACTATTGACAATGGCATTAACGGTTGGCATTCTTTCTAAGATCAGATATTATGTACCTCGCCCCGCCCTGGTGATGCTCTATTACTCCCTCATCTATCCATATCTCAACTATGGTATTTGTGCTTGGGGTTCTACTACCCAAAATCGTTTACGTCCTCTAATTTCTCAACCCAAAGCTGCTATTAGGACAATATCCAACTCTTGGCCCAGACATCACTCGGTACCCTTACTCAAATCTCTGAATATGTTAGATATTAAGTCCCTGCACATTCTCTCATGTGTATTATACATATATAAAACGCTGAACTGTAATGCCAATCATGATCTCAAAAGCTTCATTGAAGGTTGTAACCGAACCCATGACCACCACACCAGAAACAAATACAGTTTTGATATTCCAAGAGTACATCTTAATCAAACTAGAAATGCTCTAAAAATCAAGGGACCCAGAATGTGGAATGACCTTCCCAATCATGTTAAAGCATGTACCTCTCTCAACCAGTTTAAGATAAAAAACTAAGAAATACCTAATAAATTCCCTGTAACCTACCTTACCCCTATATTGTCAACCCATGTCTGTTTTTTTAAACATCGCTGCTTGTCGACCTAATTGTATTTGTGCTGCTTTTTCTGCCATGTTCCCCCCTTTTTTATTTTTATTTGTTCTCAACACATTTTATACTTTAATCTCAATTAGTATTAAGTTTTAGTTTTTAATGTTTTTCCTGCCCGAAACGCGTTGCGTAATAGTGGCTTCAGGCATTGTATGTACTAGCTCTATCTATAAATCTATCAATTTTTGTAAAACCTTTTGTATAAATGTACTTTACCTGAATAAACATTTATTTACTGGGCTGCAGCTTTACAGTCATGTGCATGCATTACCTACAGTAAGCAAATTTTGGATACTTCACTAAGATTTCGGGCAGCACATCATTATGAATGAAGTACTTCTGCACATTTCATGGACACAATTGATGGTGTTATCTCTAAATTCCGCGATTTTTTCACATTCTATTATATAATGACGCAAAGTATGCGAATCGTTCTGCTGACAGAGTTTACATTTAGTCAAATCTACATCATCAGATGTTACAAATTCCCAGAGGTACTTGTAGCTGAGCCTTAACCTAGAAGTGGTAACATTTAGAAGTCTGCTAACATTATTGGATGACCCATAGTCGTGCGATTCATCAAAGTTTACACAATATTGTGAAATTGAGAGTCAGTGTAGTAACATAAATTGGTAAATCATAAATATTGTAAGTTAAGAATCTGGTGCATGTGTATGTGTTGGGGGGGAGGGGGGGGCGATACCCTTGGTAAGCGAGTGTGGAAAGTAATCTTAGACGTTCTGCGGTCAATGTGGGGGGGGGGGGGGGGGAGGGAGGGTGGGAGGGCCAAATCCACCCTCCAACATCTGGGCATAGTACCATGCAGCAGCCTCCACAACACTCCATCAGCCTCCAGCTGATGCTTGTAGATGCCTCATCTACCCTCACCTATGTCACACATTAACCTACAGTTCCTGTGATATTTAAACTCCTTATCACAGTGGCGTCTCTATGTATGCATGCATGCATGTATGTATGTATGTATGTATATATGTATGTATGTATTCCCAATCACGTTAAAGACTCCCCCTCTTTCATCCAATTTAAGAGAAAAACAACTATGTACTAAATAATCAACTCCTTGTAACTTTAATTATGCTGACCTTCCTATCTGTATTCAGACTGTGCCTACCATTATTATAGGTGATTATAACGCCAGGCATAGGAATATTGGTAAATCGCAGTTCAGTAATCGTAACGGCAACCAACTGTTGTCACTATTAGGTAGTCACGATGATGCACAGATTGTGGGTGACCTTGAACCGATGAATATCTATGGGGGTATTCTTGATCTATGTCTCGGTTTCAACGTCTCCCACACCGTCTGTGCCTCGTCAATAGTGCCAGATATGGCGTCTGATCATCTGGCCATGTTAGCCACTGTAAACATTGGCAGCTCTATCCTCCTCGGTGGAGTGTTCACGCGGAAGAGGCTGGCTGAGCCCATCGATCAACGAGACAATCTTGTTGCTCATGTGTCAGATTGGTGCAGTTCATCTGAGCCTTCATCAGTTGAAGATTTTAACAATGAGCTCACAGGTACTATCGAGCCGTCTATAGAATCACTTGATCCATCGTCCAGGCCACGTAACCCAAATTACACTGGTCATAGCACTTATGCTTATTATAATGATTCTAAATTGCATGCACTAAAACGCACTGCCAGAATAATTGGACTTGCTTATAGAAGGACCCGCACTGCTGAAATGCTTCGGCTCTTTCAAGCGGCTCTGGCTGAGGCCAGGGAACGTATGGTGGAGCTGAGGCAGACAGACTGGGAAACTTTTGTCCGTGGTCTCAATTCTCACACACCACTAAGTCGGGCATGGAAGGATATCAACAAGATCAAAGGGAAAAATGCTGCAGAGATCTCGTACCCTAATCCTCTGCACAGAGCAAATGAGCTTGTTGATGCTTGGGCCACGACTTCTAGCTTTGACAGTCTTCCCCTACCCACACAGAATGAATTAAATAATAGATAAACTGATAGGGCAAGGCTCCTTGACTTCATGCTTCATCAAGAGGATGACTGTGACATGCTTTTTACTGAATACGAACTGGACTCTGCTCTACATAAAGGCAAAGCTACATCACCCGGGGAGGATGGAGTTACTTACCGCATACTGTGTATGCTTCTGTTAGTTCAAGGGAATCCCTTGCTTGAATTGTATAATATGAGCTATGTAACTGGGGAGCTTCCTAAGTCATGGACCATCAGTCTTATTATTCCCATTCCTAAACCTCACCAGCCGAGTGATTTTCGCCCAATCTTCCTCACTAGTTGTCCATTTGTAGCATCAACAGAAGACTGAATGACCAAATTGCACAGGTTAACAGCAATAATTTTGATATTGCTCTACAGGAGCTCTACACGTATAACTTGATAAACAAAACCCCACCAAAGATCAGAGGACATGTACCCTATACAAACAGAAACGCCACAGGCCTACTAATATACATCAGAAGTGATTATAACATGCTTCATGTTATTGGGAGGCAGACTTGATTATGTAATGGGTAGAAACCTTGTACAAGGAAATATGGAATGGTCGTTGGTAAATCACTGGGTTAGTGATCGCTATGCAATTTTTGCTTCCTATAAGGTGCAGTGTGATGTACCTAGCATACATCAGAGATGGAAAATGAATATACGGTTTGCATAACCACTTTATTAACTGGATTTCAAAATCATATCAATATTACTCAATAACGATCTACACGCCTTCTCCAGAGACCTCGTAGATACAATTACTACCTACTACGAAACATGGGTGTGTTGGGGAACAAGCCATAAGCCAACAAGCCATAAGAGGTGAACACCACCACCGCCACCCAAGTGGGTCCTTGACCCCATATTTGTTAAAGAACAATAAACGAGTAAAGCAGCTTGAAGATACATACAAACGATCCAAATCACAAGAAGATTTATATGCATTTCTTGTCGCAAATATAGAGATGAAGCATGTTTGACCGCAGGATGGGGAAGACGTGCTGCCTGCGCTCTCTAGTTGTTGGTGACTCAGCCTTGTGTGTGGTTCTCGGAGGTTCTGTTAGCAGGGGCCCTGAGCCCGTGTTTATCCGAGTGATGGGGGGTCTCCTTGCCCCCTGTGCAGCGGTCCCTGACGATTGGGCTAGAGTATTCGGATTACCTTGCGGTGGATATGACCTTTTTGACGTTTTGTGCATTGACGTCGCTGACGTCTGCGGAGTCCAAATAATTTTAAGTCATCGCTATGTAGTTAAGTTGGTACTGAGGTGGCTTATCGAGAGTTTCTTCACTGATTTGACAGTTGCACGTTCCGGTTGCCGGGTGCTGCTGGGTCTGTTGTTGGACCTGCAGCAGGTCATGGACCTAAAGCAGCCATGGACCTGCTTCTGTTGCGGGTTGTTGGGGCACCAGGCTGTGGGGTGCAGTGCAGGCGTCGTGGACCAGATGAGTCTTTTCCGTGAGAACTTAATCCCCCCCCCCCCTGGTTGTTCAGGATGCCTCCGGGGGCGTGAATGTAGGTGTGTCTGAGGATGCTGTGCCTGAGCGGGAGACTTCTGCTAGGGCTGAGGCTGTTAACGGTCTTTCGTCAGTTGCTGTGCCATAGTCTCCTGCGAATTCTACGGAGGCCTTGTGTGTTGCAGGCATGGATGGGGTGGGGCATGTGGTCCCTCCGCTTCCCTACCTCTCCCTTCTGCGGCTGTTGTGGACGGTTCTCCTGTGGTTCCAGAATCTGCTCGCAAGCCACTTGGAGTTGGGGAAGTGTATGAAATGCCTGCCGTACCGGTTGGGTGTGAGGGTTGCAGCCTCTTGTTGTGCATGGGTCGGTACCTCCTGAGGTCGCCACCACTGTGGTCTGGCATACCCATGGATTGCATGCCTGGGCACGGCTTCCCTGCGTTTCTGGTGAGTTAGCTAGCGTGGAGGTAGAAAGTTCGGATGACCTGCAGCTGGACCATAAGTGCTAGAGGCGTTTTTCGGATGCTCCTCCCCCTGGGAGTCCAGACTGGGTGGACATGGAGGGCTTTGCTAGTTCCAGGTTTTCGGACGACGAGGATGTGCCTGGGGGTTCTGTGGTGCCTGGTGGTGGTACAGTAGTTTTATTTTTATTATTATTTTCTACCACAGACGTGGCCACACATTACAATGCTAACCAGCATATATACATTTTCTTCTGTCCTCCATGGACAGGGTTAGAGAAGTGTTAAACATAAAGTTCAAGGGTTTATTGAACACTCAACCACAGAAGGTGATTCGGTGCTTTTAAAATGCTAAGCTAACCTACATACGTAAATACGTAGATACACAGATTTACGTATACCCTACATAAAGTGTTTGATGTGTCTTTTACATAGTGTCATTAATGTACATTCACAAAGGTGAAATGTAATTCTGATCAGCTTCCATATATACTTTATACCCATACATATACATACACACACACATATACATACATATATGCACACACACATGCATTCACATACATTTGTCTCTTTTACTCTGACAGGGTGAGATAGCTGACAGAGAAACTAGTGTGCAATTAAGAACTTAATCACTGAAGGTGATTAAGGTGCTTTTACAAGCTGTGAGTTATATAGTTACATCATATATATATATATATATATATATTGTATGATTGATATATTACATGGTCAATCTTGGATACAAGTCCAATATATCATCAAGTGTTCCAGTACTCATATAGTAATTACAGAGTTTAGCATACCTTAGTCCAGGAGGACGAAAGTCAGTCAGTATGGGACATTCTACAATATAATGTTCAAGAGAGTGCATGTTTTCTCTTTCACAAAGTTGACACATTGTGTACTCGACATTTGGGTTATGAGAAAGCTGCCAGATACGTCTATATCCCAGGCGTATTCTGGCCACTATAACATCACATTGCAGGGTTCTTGTTCTATTAGTCCCATATGGGAATGTCTCCTCACGATATCTATCATAATATTTAATGCTACAACTTTCAGGTCTTTGAGAATTTGTTAGGACGGTGAGATTTTCATTAGATATTTGTTTAAGTATTCTCTTCGTCACTGCTAATGAAACACCCATATCAATTTCTACCACTGGTTTTCTGCAGGCTGTCTTAGCAAGCATATCAACAGTGTCATGCCTTGAGATGCCAACATGTGATGGTATCCATAGGAATTTAATCTCAAATCTGTTTTCTTTGGCAGCTAAAACATTCATTCGAATATCACTGACTAGTTTCTGGGTGTCACTACTATGTGCGTTCAATGTCAGGAGTGCACTCTGCAAGTCACGTATACAATATAACGGGGGGTCGGGAAAATGAGAATGGCGAGTAAGTAGGAAGTGAGTAGGAGAAATATAAGAGGTAGAATGGTAGATGAAGAAATGTAGATAGTAGAAGACGAAATGCTGCCACCATCCATTCAAGACTATTACATACAAGACAAGGAATGGAACTTGTCTGTATCACCAAATTCTCAAATGTTATCAAGAGGTCATTATTAGTATGTTCCATCTGTATCCTGTACCCAGTAACCGCAGAGGCTTTCTCACCTCAACTCAAAAACTCTAGGGAACAAAGTTAAAGAAATAATAAATTCATCAATTATATTTTTCATGATAAGTATCATAATTTAAACCATTCAACTTAATGTTCAAGATATAAAGTGCAAAGTGAGTCATCATCCAAGAATTCGAGAACCCTACAACTTGACTGCCCCTGGTCCTCACACAACATTTGTAAACACGACCAAGTCACCTTAATGTTCAACTCACCAAGTGTCTGCCTATAGCTGGATTGAGAGGGGGGGGGGGGATCTGTAGTTGACAGAGACTGTCCCGCCCTGCCGGCTGATAGCCTCCCTGGCTAGGCCGTCTTCTCCTCTGCTTTGCTGGCTCCTATTCTCTCTCTATGCTCTGCTCTCCGAGTATATATTGGGGAACCTAGTAGCTAACTCCGCCCACAAGTAGATAGCCTCAGGCACTCTACCAAGCCACTCCTTAAACGTCGGCATGTTTGAAGTCCAATTATCAGATTAGCAGAAGCAAGGTGGAATTCGCATGATCTGACCTCAGGTCACTTGAGGTCATTAACGCTTAGAGGTGTGAGACTCAGGCCGACCAAACTGGCGCCTCTCAAATCCTTGTCTGTGACTCTTGTATTTCATTGTATGTATTAAATAAAACTAAACCAAACACCTTACGGTGTTACATCTCCCCTTCTCCCCGAAATAAAGTTTTTGCAACACTGCTAAAGCAAGCTAGCTGTGTGCGACAACTTTATCAACTTAAAAAAAAATACATCTTAGCTAAACAAATATTCATCATCCTACACTAAAAATGAAATATGTAGACAGACGTCCATTGTCTTTGGCTGGGCGACATCACTGCTTGGTCTTGTAGATAGTCCTATACCACATTTCTTCCACACAACTGCCTCCGTCGCTTCTCCGTCGTTAACGCACAACAACCCATGGTCAACCAGGAAGCCGTTACTATTTGCACTGCGCACAGGACCGTGGAATTCGGTTGTCCCAGCTGATCTGTAATTGGCCCTACGTCAGTCACCATGAGAGACGTATATTGGGGTTCTTCACAGCTATAGGGACTACAAGTTTCGAGACCTCCATATAGTTGCCACCGTAGAAATCCCATCCTACTTTCTCCTCCCTGTTGCTCCAGCACGCCTCCTTCAGAGAGCCACTTCTGACAGCCACATCAAGTCCGCACGACACAGGAGGAATCACTGAACAGAGCAACATGCTTGCAGGAGGGGCGGCCAGTTAAGCCAAACGATCCTGTCTTGCAATTACGCTCCATGCAATGATGCTGACACCAGCAAGGGACACTAGGCATCGTGTCTCACTCAGCTTGGTCTTATCTTATCCTCTTCTTCCTTCTCTCTTCTCTCTTCTTTCTTCTCTCTTCCTCCTCCCATGGGTCTTTGACAAGCAACCTGGGGTCCATTGGGGTCCGTTCGTCCTGGGGTCCATCCTGGGTAGACCGATGTTGGTGGGACAGACTGGAGTTGTTGTTGCTCTTCTTCCATCTTTACTGGGTCGTCTGGGGTCGTCTCCAGAACGACCTGGGGTCCACTTTGGGTCCGTCCGTCTTGGGGTCCACTGGGGTCCATCCGTCCTGGGGTCCACTGGGGTCCACTAGGTAGACCATTTTAACAGACCGAGAGGGCTGCATCTTGGGGGTCCCCTGGGGTGGTGGTGGGGCCATGACATCCAGGTAGGGGGCTGGTCGTGGTGGTGGTGATAAACGCCCGTGAGTATGGTACAAGGCAGCCGTAACCTCTTCTGTATATGCGCGCCTCGCCTCTGGCTCCAACCTGGGAATGAACATAAAGGCAACCATACCCGTGTTCCAACCTATTGTGTGACCCTGTAGTTTGTATAGGGTTCACACAGTCCAATCATAACGCTCTCCTCCCGGCAACGACTACCCTTAAATTTTAATAATCCAATTAACACTGAATGATATTGACTTGGTGGAACATAAAACAGTACCAGAGTAAAGTTTAGAGAAGAGAGAATAAGGTCGTCACTACTTTTAACTTGTCACTAAACGAATCTCCACAAAAAATATGAATACTAATAGAGACAAAACACTAGCCTAACTTAACTAGACCGTTCCTAATCTTACGTACTTAAATAGCTGTTACTCCCACCGCCACCAACGTGACCCAGAGTGTTTCCCTCGCTTCTCCACGGGTCCACAACTCAAAACTTTTGCCACCCCTGTGACCAGACTATCTAACGTCGAGCGTCCCCAACGTGAAGTCTACTGACATACTAAGCCTCCCCCTAGCATGCTGTACAATACCAGTACACCTCGGGTTATTGCGTTCAAATGGAGTAAAACAGTCGATCGCAATATTCTGAGCAGAACCACCACTTAAAACTACTTAAGAACTACACCTGCCACTCCCCAACTGACCTGGCAACCAGCGGAGGCTGGGTGTCCCTCTGGGACATGCGGGGTCACGTGTCACACTCAGCTGACCTGCACTACCACCAACCACTAAGTTCCCAAATCGCCAAATATTATCACTAACATAAATCACTACACACGCAAGTTCTGGTAAACATTATCTGAACTTCACAAAACTCACAAAATCACTAAAACACATCACCAGAAAATCACTATCTCCTAACCAGAAAAAAGCTTGCTAAATCGCGAAAGTAAAACACCTGTCAAGATCTCCCTGATATCGCCTGAGCGGCAAAAGACACGTGGGACTGAACAATGTTAAATGAACACTACCATACACATTGTTAAACACCGCTGCCAATATTGTAACGGGGGGGGGGGAATAGCTCTCTCTTGTCCATTATTCCACCCCCGCAGTTAACTAACGAGGCCGGGAGAAACAGCTCTCTCTAGTCCGTTATCCCGTCCTCAGCTAGCTAACTATTCTAGAGCACCCCCAGAGTTCCTACGGCAGCCTCTCTCGCTCAACACCTTGTAACCTAAGTATTCGACTATCTAGGTGTGGGTACTACAAGGCGCCGTAACTTGATCAGCTACCCGAAACTCTAGAGACAACTCTAGAACACATTTCACTGCCACAAACGTAAAAGAGACACGAAAGGAAAGAGATGACTAGTGAAGTAATTAGTGAGGGTGTGGGGTGAGAGAGGTAGAGAGGTGGGAGGAGCGAGGAGGGTCATTAGATGAAAGTGAGAGTTCGGAGAGGGGTGGAGGGAGAGTAGATAGGTAGAAGTAGAAAAGTAGATAGTAGAAGTAGAGGAGTAGATAGTAGAAGAAGAAATGCTGCCACCATCCATTCTAGACCATTACATACAAGACAAGGAATGGAACTTGTCTGTATCACCAAATTCTCAAATGTTATCAAGAGGTCATTATTAGTATGTTCCATCTGTATCCTGTACCCAGTAACTGCAGAGGCTTTCTCACCTCAACTAAAAAACTCTAGGGAACAAAGTTAAAGAAATAATAAATTCCTCAATTATATTTTTCATAAGTATCATAATTTAAACCATTCAACTTAATGTTCAAGATATAAAGTGCAAAGTGAGTCATCATCCAAGAATTCGAGATCCCTACAACTTGACTGCCCCTGGTCCTCACACAACATTTGTAAACACGATCAAGTCACCTTAATGTTCAACTCACCAAGTGTCTGCCTATAGCTGGATTAAGAGGGAGGGGGGATCTGTAATTGATAGAGACTGTCCCGCCCTGCCGGCTGATAGCCTCCCTGGCTACCGTCTTCTCCTCTGCTTTGCTGGCTCCTATTCTCTCTCTATGCTCTGCTCTCCGAGTATAAATTGGGGAACCTAGTAGCTAACTCCGCCCACAAGTAGATAGCCTCAGGCACTCTACCAAGATACTCCTTAAACATCAGCATGTTTGAAGGCCAATTATCAGATTAGCAGAAGCAAGGTGGAATTCGCATGATCTGACCTCAGGTTACTTGAGGTCATTAACGCTTAGAGGTGTGAGACTCAGGCCGACCAAACTGGCGCCTCTCAAATCCTTGTTTGTGACTCTTGTATCTCCATGTATGTATTAAATAAAACTAAACCAAACACCTTACGGTGTTACAATAAGTCCACTGCCTATGTCTTTTAAAAATTCAGTGGCAAGGTATATGCCTGCAAGTCCGGTTTGAGTTGTACTTACCCAGTCATTGACTCTCTTCATTACTGTATGTACGAGAGAAGATTGTTCAAATATGTTACATGCACATCCGGTACATCGTCCACCTTTTTCTACAGAACCGTCGGTATAGCACTGATACACATCGTTACCCATACTCTGAGTACTTTCAGTGTTAACTGTTTTAATAATGTAGTGTGCACACTATCTTTCTTGGGTGCATTTACAAAATCAACTGATAGATCCCAGTTATCGCATGGCTGATTAATCATTAGTTGAGTTGGGTACATATTTAATATTTTGATGGAGTTGGCTCCCTTGTAGAACCAATATACATAATCAGATTTCGTTCTTCTTCTATAGACCTCAGGTGAGTGCAGCATATTAGAAAGTTTAGCTTGAAATTTCACGTGTTGTCTAGATCTACTCAATGCCTTCACGCCGAAAACTGTGCTAATAGATAAAGTTCTCTCACTTATGGTAGGTAATTTTAACTCTGCTCTCATATTAACTATTCTCGTGGACTTTGGAGCCCCAAGGATGAGACGCATAGCTTCATTTTGCAAGGTTTCAAGAGATTTCAGCTCTATGTCAGTATACAGTGTGAGTTGTAGAGCATTTTAGTCAATCACAGAGCGTATTAATGATACATAAAACATTCTAGCAAGTCTCACGTTAAGTCCATGATTGACACCAACAAGGACCCGCAAGGGCTTTAATCTCTCCCAAAGTCTCCTCTTAAGAGACGAAAGGTACCCAGGGTCGTTAATGGGGACACCAAGGTATCTGTACGACTCGCAGTTCTCGAGTGCTCTCCCATCTATATGATAATTGGCTGGTGGAATACCTATCTTATCGTATCTTTTCCCAAACTTCAACAAGTGTTGTTTGCTCATTTATACTTTGTAGGAACTCTTCCCAATGTTTATTACGTATAACGTTGCTCATGTCTCTCACCTCTCTATTTGCAACTAGAAATGTATGCAAGTCATTTTGTGCTTTGGTTCGTTTTTATGTATCTCCAAGTTGCTTTACTCGTTCATGTTCTTTAACAAATACGGGGTCAAGGACCCACTTGGGTGGTGGTAGGTGTTGCCCACTTCTGCTAGGCTTACGGCTTGTTCCCCCAACACACCCATGTGTCGTAGTAGGTAGTAATTGTATCAACGAGATCTCTGGAGAAGGCTTGTACATTCGTTATTGTGTAATCTTGATACCATTTTGATATACAATTAATAAAGTGGTTATGCAAGCCATATGGAATATTCATTTTCCGTCTCTGATGTCTATTAGGTACATCACACTGTACCTCATAGGAAGTAGAAACTGCATAGTGATCACTAACTAAGTGATTTACCAACGAACATTCCATCCTATCTTGCACAAGGTTTCTACCCATTACATAATCAAGTCTGCCTCCCAATAAATGAGTTTGGGTATCCGTAGTATACACGGTTAATCTGTTGTCATAAACATATTTGATAAATTTGCATCCATTATCGTTGTTAGTACTGTCTCCCAGCTTAATATGTCTAGCATTAAAATCTCCCATGTATATTGTCCCATGATTGTCTAGATCTGGGAGCAATGTTACATTGAGTTTCTGGCTTCTGGCATATACGTTGAGGAATGAAAAGTGGCCTGCTGTAGTTTGTACATAAAAGTGATGGTATTGTGTGTGTACATTGTGTGACGTGCTCACAAGAATGTGCGGTAAATCACTTCTGACGTATGTTAATAGGCCTGTGGCGTTAGTGTTATTATAGGATGCATACCCTCTGATTTTTGGTGGGGTTTTGTTTATCATATTGGACGTGTAGGGCTCCTGTAAAGCAATTATATCTATGTTGTTACTGGTAACATATGCAATTAGGTCATTCAGACTTTTGTTGATGCTACGAATGTTCCAACTAAGAAACCTAATGGTTCTTGTGTCAACAGCAGCCATCGTCTTGGTGTTGTTCCTCCCTGGGACTGGTGGTCCCATTGTTGTCCTTGTCCCACTTACACAATGTGTCAATAAGTGACTCTATGACGAAAAGAGCCGCACCAACCTGGCGTTTGGTGTCGTCAGGAACATCTGGTGACATCATCAGTTTCTTGATCACTGAATAACTCTGGATGGTTCGCAAGTGAATGTTCTCTGTAAGTCGTAGGGCATAATTACTGTCACTCAGAGTATTATCTTTTTCATTCTCGTACTTGGCTTGAGCGCGTTCGATAAGGTCATGAATCATTTTAAAATATGCTGATGCAGATCGACTTCCTTTTCCAGTTAATGTTTCTGTGTCACTATCACTGCTGTCATCCCTGAGTTGACTGACGACGTCGTTGCCACCGCCTCCGTTGTCGCTCTCATCTCTGTTGTCGCCGCTGCTGTCGCCGCTGCCGCCGCCACTGTCGCCGCCGCTGCTGCCGCTGCCGCCGCCACCACCACCACAGGAACCTTTACCAGCGCGGGCCACGGCTGTGACACAGCTGCATGGAGGCTGCTGTATCTCTTGTGGAGGAGCCCGACGTAGCGTCTGTATAATTTCAGTCAGTTCTGCTACCTGTACTTGCAAGGTTGCCAACTGTCCATTAACTGTTGTATCAGGCTGTTGTGTGTTGTCAGGGGCGTTGCTGGTACTGTCACCACTATCGGATGGGTCAACAGTATTAGAGCCGGCATCAGTAGACACTTGTTGTGTCTTGGGCACTTGCCTCCTTGTGCCAAGGGAGGCTGGCCGTTTGGTACAATCTGAGTGCCAGATGGTGACTCCTTCCGTACCACATCTGAAACACTTCAGCGGCGGTTTAGACGGAGCCACAGATTCAGGATGTTGCCCTGCTTCTGTTGCAGTGTTCTGTTGCTCCTGTTCCTGCTTTCTTTGGTCTCTGGTCTTCTTATACTGACAGTTCTTCAGTGGATGAGGACCGGAAGGTACAGCAGTGGTGGTGGTGGATGTGCATGTTGTGGAGGCGGCTGCTGGCGTTGGGGGAGGGGGCGCCTCCGTGTCGGCTCCTTGGTGTCCCTCTGCACCCCATATTGTGGGCTCCCCAGAGTGGGAGGTTGTTGCTCCTGATGTGAGCGCTGGTGAAGCCCGCTATTTGGTTACTGGGTGGAATCTGTGCAGATAGAACCAGTGCCGAGGGTCCCCGTCGGGCCGGCCCCCGACGGTGCCCCCTCCCTCCCATGATGAAGGATTAGGCTATATGGGATGAATATTTGTGTGAAGTATTCTTGGGTGGCCTTTCCGGACAGATATGTGTTTGAGTATAGTAACTGGGTGATTTTTGTTATTTTTGTTCCTGGGTATGTGAGATTTTATGTCCTGTTTTGCTCTATGTTTGTTTTTAGGCTGATTTATGTGTCTTCGCACCGCTGTTTCTGTTATGTTTCTTTCTCTCAATTTTTTTGGTATGTGTTGTTTTGTACGTTGCGTTTATGTGCTGGTTGTTTTTATGTGCGTGGTTTATTTTTGTGTGGGTTATTTTTAGTGTGTTTTATTTTTTCTTGTATTTTGTGATATTTTTGGTGTTTGTTGAGTAACGTTCCGATGCTTCGGTGCCTTGTCTTTACCTTCACATCCATGGTTCCCGATCCGTTTTGTACTTCAGTTCTTGGGATCTTATATAACTTTCTGTGCCCGGTTCAATCCGTGTCGGTGGTTTTGTTTGTTGCATGTTTGTTTTTTCCCCTCTTTCTGTGTTTTGTATGGCTGCTTTTATTTTTTTGTATTTTAGTTAATAAGCGTGTTTTCCTGTGTTTGTGTTGTGATTTGTTATGTAATTGTTATGTGATTTGTACTGTGGTTTGTGTTATGTGTTTTGCTTATTGGTGGTACTTGTGGTGGTACTTTAGTGGTGTCCTCTTTTTTATTGTATTTATGTAGTATGCCGGTGGCATGGAAATATATAACAAAAATAAACACGAGAGACTTGAGCAATGTTATACAAAATAAACATTGGGAAGAGTTCCTACAAAGTATAAACTAACAAACAACACTTGTTGAAATTTTTGAAAAGATAAGAAAAATCTCTAGAAACAGCCCAACCAAACAACTGCACCACAGCCCACTAGAACAAGCAAACATTCTCCTTAATCAATGGGCACTAAAAACAAGTTATAACTTGCTCCCAATTAACATACAGAACAAACTTTATGACACACGCCAAACAGACAAAGAACCATCGATCTTGCCTGTACAGCTATCGACGTGTCGGATCTTAATGATGTAACTGAATGGGAATTAAATCATGCACTAAAGATGGGCAAATCAACTGCTCCTGGAGAGGACGGTATTACCTACAGTTTACTGAGATTAGTCGCACATGAACCAGTAATCCACTTCTAGTGTTATACAGAATGAGTTTAAGTGAAGGAGTATTGCCTGATGCTTGGACAAAGTGTGTCATAGTTCCTATCCCCAAACCACACCCAGATAATAATAGACCCATATCTCTAACATCGTGAGTTTGTAAATTGCTTGAATTCATTGTCCTTAATTGTCCTTTACTCCCTACCACCCACACATATATCTATATGAAGGGGGCCTCGCCACTGAGGGCACAGCGCTTGGGCAGAGTTTCTTTCACTTTGATGTACCTGTTCACCTAGCAGTAATAGGTACCTGGGAGTTATATAGCTACTACGGGCTGCTTCCCGGGAATGTGTGTAATCACCTAGTTGTATTCACCTAGTTGTGCTTGCGGGGGTTGAGCTCTGTTCTTTTGGCCGGAATCTCAACTGTCAATCAATCAACTGTTACTAACTACTAACATTTTTTCCTTTTTTCCACACACACACACACACACACACACACACACACACACACACACACACACACACACACACACACACACACACACACACACACACACACACACACACACACACACACACACACACACACATACACACACGCACACGCACACGCACACGCACACGCACACGCACACACACACACACACACACACACACACACACACACACACACACACACACACACACACACACACACACACACACACACACACCCACAAATCCAGCTAGACTCGACCTGATATTCACATTGAATGATTCAGAAATATAGGATGTCAAATTTGAAGCCTCAATAGGAATGAGTGACCACAGTGTGTTGACATTTGAGTATTTGGTGGAGGTAGGGATAACATATCCAAGGATGGGATCGGAAGGGAAAAGACTAAATTACCGAAGAGGAAAGTATGATGAGATGAGGAACTTCCTAAGGGGAATACCATGAGAAACAAAACTCAGAGAGAAGACTGTGCAAGATATGATGGATTTTGTCACCATGAAGTGCCAGGAAGCTGCAGACAATTTTACCCCAGTCCAAAAGGAGATAAGCGAAAAATATCAGAAGAATCCATGGTTCAACCAGGAATGTAAGGTAGCGAAGCAATTGAGTAAAAGAACATGGAGAAACTACAGGAATAACAGAACACCAGAGAGCAGGGAGAGATACCAGAGGGCCAGAAATGAGTACATCAGAGTGAGGAGAGAAGCAGAGAGATAGTATGAAAATGACAATGCGAGTAAAGATAAGACCCAACCAAAACTGCTCCACAGCCACATCAGGAGGAAAACAGCAGTAGAAGGAACAGGTGATGAAACTGAGAAAAGGGGAGAACAGATACACAGAGAATGATATGGAGGTGTGTAAAGAGCTCAACAAGAGATTCCAGGAGGTCTTCGCAGAAGAACAAGGAGAAGCCCCTGCACTTAATGAGGCAAACCAAGCAACCTTGGAGGCTTTTGACCTCACCAGTGATGAGGTCAAAAGGATTCTGTTGGAGCTGAATTTAACAAAGGCTATTAGATCTGACAGAATCTCACCGTGGATACTAAAAGAAGGTTCAGAGACACTAAGTGTGCCACTTTCAATGGTGTATAACAGGTCACGGGAAACAGGAGACTTACCGGAAAGTTGGAAGACAGCTAACGTAGTCCCAATATACAAGAAGGGTGACAGACAAGAGACACTGAACTATAGGCCAGTTTCCCTAACTAGTATACCATGCAAGGTGATGGAGAAGATCGCGAGGAAAAGGCTCGTAGAGCATCTAGAGGGAAATAGTTTTGTGACACACCACCAACAGGGTTTCAGAGATGGTACATCGTGCCTCACAGGTTTAATTGAATTCTATGACCAAACAACAAAAAATTAGGCAAGAAAGAGAAGGGTGGGCAGACTGCATTTTCTTGGACTGTCAGAAAGCCTTTGACATAGTACCCCATAAAAGGCTGATACAAAAGTTGGAGCAACATGCAGGAGTAAAAGGTAAGGTGCTCCAGTGGATAAGGGAGTATCTAAGCAACAGGAAACAGCGAGTAACTGTGACGGGGGAAGACCTCAAAGTGGCGAGATGTCACCAGTGGAGTCTCACAGGGCTCTGTACTTGGACCCATCCTGTTTCTAATATATGTAACTCGTTATAGACTCGTTACTCTCATAGTTTGCTGATGATGCAAAAATTATGAGAAGAAACAAGACTGATGCAGATAGACATAGACTACACTATGACCTGGACAAACTGGAGGAATGGTCTAGAAAATGGCTACTAAAGTTCAACTCAGGAAAGTGTAAAGCAATGAAATTAGGCAAAGGAAGCAGAAGGCTGAACACAAGGTACCATCTGGGAGGTGAAATCCTGCATGAGTCAAAAAAAGAGAAAGATCTGGGGGGGGGGGGTTGATATCACACCGAACCTGTCCCCAGAGGCCCACATCAAAAGGATATCATCAGCGGCATATGCTAGGTTGGCCAATATAAGAACTGCCTTTAGAAACTTGTGTAAGGAATCGTTCAGGACCCTGTATACCACTTATGTCAGACGAATCCTGAAATATGCAGCTCCAGCCTGCTGTCTATATCTAGTTAAACACAAAACAAAGTTAGAGAAGATTTAGAGGTATGCCACCAGACTTGTCCTGGAACTGAGAGGTATGAGCTACGAGGAGAGGCTGAAGGAGCTGAACCTCACGTCCTTGGAAAACAGAAGAATAAAGGGAGACATGATAACCACCTACAAAATTCTCAGGGGAATTGACAGGGTGGACAAAAACAAACTCTTCAACACGGCTGGAACACGAAGAAGGGGACACAGGTGGAAACTTAGTACCCAAATGAGCCACAGAGACATTAGAAAGAATTTTTACAGTGTCAGAGTAGTTAACAAGTGGAATAAATTAAGCAGTGATGTGGTGGAGGCTGACTCCATACAAAGTTTAAAATGTAGATATGATAGAGCCCAGTACGCTCAGGAATCTGTACACTAGTTGATTGACAGTTGAGAGGCAGGATCAAAGAGACAAAGCTCATCCCCCGCAAGCACAAATAGGTGAGTACAAATAGGTGGTTACACGCACTTAGGTAGCAACCCGTAACAGCTGTCTAACTCTGTTACGAACCCAAGTTCATCGTCAGAGCACGGAGCAGCGACATCAACTCCAACTGTGAGTCCGCTCCCAAAACCCTCACTAATTGGACGAGCCCATCTAGTAGTGACAAGACTATACCAGCCAGAAATGCTAGATTCTTGTCCTATTAGCTCGAGAGGTAGCCGGTGATGATCTCTGGTGAGGTGACGCTTAGACAATAGCGCCATCTATGGAACGAAAAGGTGTTCGTTTGTGTCTAAGCCAGTAAGTGATGTTTCCCAGTGGTCCCCATGTAGTGTCCCAGTGTACTGATGACGTGTCTGTATTCACAGAGTCAACGTAGGGCTGCTGTGATGCAAGAAGAGTCAGTCTACGCAAGGCAGCCAAGGTCTCTACACCAGTCTGTTTTACAGAAGCAGTGAGCCGCCGCTGGACGAGAACTGTAGTGTTCAACTGTCTGCCTGAGGAGTGGCAGTGATGGGATTCGCCGTACCTGGGGCTGGCTGGTGGAAAAGACAACCGACTGTGGTGCCGAAAGAGGAGAGTAACCAGCGAGTTACACGAAGCTCCTGCCTAGGGATCGCAACCCTAGTATTCACTCGTGAAGTGGCCTAACAGCGTGAGGCTGATTGGTACCTGCCAGCAACAGGCTGGACTGTGGTTGTGGGCCTTCACGACGAGGCACCTAGTGGAATTGTGATTTGACTGGCCCGTGGCCAGGGTAGACTCATCGTTGTTTCCTGGTACCTGCTGAGGGTAGTGCCACGGATAAGGAAACCCGGTACAAGACTGCACGGAGTGAGCTTCGCCGAGTGTTCAGTGTCTTCAGAGAGAGACGATGATGTACATAGTGTAGTAATATTTTCCGTTTAAGACTTTTATATATATATGGTGATGGGAAGATTAATTATATATGGTTAAAGTGACGAACTTGTGTACTTAATGTACCTCCCTTTTTTATTTTAATTGCATTACTGAGCTCACCTCTTGAAAGCCTCTACTAACTTGGAGCCGGATATATGAACTTTCGTACCATCTGAAAAGAACCCGGTTGCTTCCCATTGTGACCGTAACAAACTCCCAGGTACCTATTTACGGCTAGGTAGACTAGGTAAGACTAGACTAGGTAGACTAGATACCTAGGTAACAGGAGCATCTGGGTGAAAAAACTGCCCATTTTGTTTCCCGCCGGCACCGGGAATCAAAACCAGGACCACAGGATTACGTATCCAGCGTGATGTCCTCTCGGGCACCGGTGCCCCGGTGGGTGTGTGTGTACTCACCTAGTTGTACTCACCTAGATGTGCTTGCGGGGGTTGAGCTCTGGCTCTTTGGTCCCGCCTCTCCACCATCAATCAACAGGTGTACAGGTTCCTGAGCCTATTGGGCTCTATCATATCTACACTTGAAACTGTGTATAGAGTCAGCCTCCACCACATCACTTCCTAATGCATTCCATTTGTCAACCACTCTGACACTAAAAAAGTTCTTTCTAATATCTCTGTGGCTAATTTACACACTCAGTTTCCACCTGTGTCCCCTAGTGGGTGTGCCCCTTTTGTTAAATAGCCTGTCTTTATCAACCCTGTCGATTCCCTTCAGAATCTTGAATGTGGTGCTCATGTCCATTCCTAACTCTTCTGTTTTCCAACGAAGTGAGGTTTATTTCCCGTAGTCTCTCCTCGTAGCTCATACCTCTCAGCTCGGGTAATAGTCTGGTGGCAAACCTTTGAACCTTTTTCAGTTTAGTCTTGTGCTTGACTATCCTAGAAACACAAACCGAAACTGTCTCTATTTTCCGCTTATTACAACTTGTAATAAAGTTGTTACATCTTGGCTTAACGTGTTTATGACGTATTAGAGCGTTGTTACAACTTGCTATATTGGTTGTTATAACTGGTTACGTGTTAAAACTTGTTCGAACGTTATACCAACGTCGTAGTTTCGGTGTGTGTTTGGTGGGTAGATATGGACTCCATGCTGGGTCCGCATTCTCCAGGATTGGTCTGATATATGTGGTATATACTGTTCTGAAAGATTCCTAACACAAGTTTCTAAAGGCCTTTCTTATGTTAGCCAACCTGGCATATGCTGCTGATGTTATCCTCTTGATATGAGCTTCATCGGACAGGTCTGGCATGATATCAACCCCCAGGTCATTCTCTCTCTCTGTCTCTTGAAGTATTTCATCTCCCAAATGATACCTTGTATCTGGTCTCCTGCTTCCAACCCCTATCGTCATTACATTACATTTGCTTGGGTTAAACTCTAACAACCATTTATTCGACCATTCCTGCAGCTTGTTCAGGTCTTCTTGAAGCCTCAAGCTGTCCTCCTGTCTTAATCCTTCTCATAATTATGGCGTCGTCAGCAAACATTGAGAGGAATGAGTCTATACCCTCTGGGAGATCATTTATGTATATCAGAAACAGGATAGGTCCGAGTACAGAACTTTGTGGGACTCCACTGGTGACTTCACGCCATTCTGAGGTCTCACCCCTCACTGTAACTCTCTGCTTCCTATTGCTTAGGTACTTACCCTTTTATGGGGTACTGTGTCAAAAGCTTTCCGACAGTCCAAAAAAAATGCAGTCCGCCCATCCTTCTCTTTCTTGCTTAATCTTTGTCACCTGATCGTAGAATTCTATTAAGCCTGTAAGGCAAGATTTACCCTCCATGAACCCATGTTGATGGGTTGTCACGAAGTCTCTTCTCTCCAGATGTGTTACTAGTTTTTTTCTTACAATCTTCTCCATGACCTTGCATGGTATACAAGTTAAGGGCACTGGCCTGTAGTTCAGTGACTCTTGTCTGTCACCCTTTTTGTATATTGGTACTACATTAGCAGTCTTCCATATTTCTGGTAGGTCCCCCGTTTCCAGTAACCTACTATACACTATGGAGAGTGGCAAGCAAAGTGCTTCTGCACACTCCTTCAATAACCATGGTGAGATTCCATTCGGCCCAACAGCTTTTCTCACGTCCTGCTCCAATAGGCGCTTCTTGACCTCATATCTTGTAGCTTCGAATCTTTCCAAAGTCACCTGGTTTGCTGCCACCTCTCCTAGCGCTTTGACGTCTCCCTGTTCTATTGTAAAGACCTCCTGGAACCTTTTGTTGAGTTCTTCACACACCTCTTTTTCATTCTCTGTGTACCTGTCCTCGCCCATCCTAAGTTTCATCGCCTGTTCCTTCACTGTTGTCTTTCTCCTGATGTGACTGTGTAGTAGCTTTGGTTCGGTCTTGGCTTTATTAGCTATATCATTTTCATACCTTTTCTCAGCTGCTCTTCTCACACTGACATACTCGTTCCCTGGTTCTCTGGTATCTCTCTCTACTTTCTGGTGTTCTGTTATTACGGAAGTTCCTCTATGCCCTTTTGTTCAGCTCCTTTGCTTTCATACATTCCCTATTAAACCACGGATTCTTCTTTTGCTTCTCTGTTTTTTTCCTGTCGGGCTGGGACAAACCTGCTTACAGCCTCCTGACAGTTTTGGGTGACATAGTTCATCATATTTTGTATGGACTTGGTTCTGAGTTCTGTGTCCCAATGTATATCCCTTAGGAATTTGTTCATCTCATAGTTTCCCTTTCGGTAAGCCAGCCCTTTGTTTCCCAGTTCTTTTTGGTGGGTGATAATTCCTAGCTCAACCAGGTACTCAAAGCTCAATACACTATGATCACTCATTCCCAAGGGGGCTTCGAACTTAACTTCCCTTGTATCTGACTCATTTAGGGTAAATATCAGATCAAGCAAGGCTGGTTCATCCCCTCCTCTCATTCTTGTCGGTCCCTTGACGTGTTGACTTAGAAAGTTTCTTGTTGCCACATCCAGCAGCTTAGCTCTCCAAGTGTCTGGTCCTCCATGTGGGTCTCTGTTCCCCCAATCTATCTTCCCATGGTTGAAGTCTTCCATGATTAGTAGTCTGGATCCGTTCCTGCTAGCCTCAGAAGCTGCTCTCTCTCTCTATTATACTGATGGTGGCCAAGTTGTTTTTATCATATTCCTGTCTGGGTCTTCTGTCGTTCGGGTGGGGGTGGGGGGGGGGGGTTATATATGACTACTACTATAATTTTCTGTCCTCCAGTTGCTATGGTGCCTAATATGTAGTCACTGAAACCTTCACAGTTCTGAATTACCATCTCTTCAAAACTCCAACCTTCTCTTATTAGCAAAGCTTCACCACCTCCTCCTCTCTCTTCTCTCTCTTTCCTCACTACATAGTAGCCCTGTGGAAACACTGCGTTTGTTATGGTTTGTTTCTGTGCTTTGTTTATGTGAGTGCTATTATGTCTGTTTTTTTTTTCTAGTGCCCATTCTCCGAGTTCACTTGTTTAATTTGTAATCCAGTCTATGTTAGTGTACATTGCCTTGAAGCTCACTTTCTTCTGTTCATTTTATTGTCCCCTTCTTGGCGAGCATTCTGCTGGTTTGGGAAGCTGTTCCCTGGGTGAGAAGATCTGTGAGGTGGTTTGCAGGGTCTCAAAGGAGTTTGGGGTGGGGGGTGGGGGTTTAAGGGAAGAGGGGACAGGTAGGGTGTGGGTTAAGGAGAAAGGGGGGACATGGAGGATACGGGGTGAGGAGGGAGGAGGGATGGGGAGGGTATGGGATGAAGGGGGGAGGGGGGACAGGGGGTGAAAAGTGGGAGGGGGGACATGATGGGAATGGGGAAGGGGTGACAGGGTCAGAATGGGGTGGGGGGGGTCACGAAGGGTGAGGGGAAGGGAGAGTTTCTATACAGAAGGGGGTGGTGGTGTTGCCCTCCCCTCTGGTGTTGCTGGGATGCTGGTTTTGGGTTCCTCTCTTGTCTCTGGGACTGTTGTGTTGGGGGCTGCGATTTCCTGGTTTACTCCTCTCTCCCTGCGCTTCGTCCTTGCCTCTGCTACCTTGACTCTCTCCTCCTTCGTCCTGTCCCTCTGCAGGAATAATTTTTTGTATTCCTCCACATACTGCAGACGACTCTTCCTTCCGAGAATATCCTCTTTCGTGGCTTCATTTGTAAACACCTCCTTTACAAGTCGGTTGCTGTCCTTGTTGTACGAGCCCAACCTGAAAACCTTCTCAATGTTTTGTTCAGCTCCTTCTATCTGTAACCCCTTCTGTAGCCCATGTACTGCCTCTCTATCCTTGCTATTCCATTCTTGCCTGTTGGAACTTTTCTGTTCTTTGATGCCTACAACTACCACTGATCTTTTTCTCTCCAGCAGCTGAGTGGTGCACCTTGCTGCTTCCTGTGAGGTAGCTGCTTGCGTGGCTATCTCCCTTACTGTGTCCATTGCTTTTGAGCTCTTACTCAGTCTTTCTGCAAATGTTTCAGGTACATAGGCTTTTCCTTTCAATGTAACATTCCCACCTTCCCTTTGGATGATAATCTGATGCTCGGTCTCTTTATTTTTCTCTGTGAGGGATTTGATCTCCTCCCTTGCTGATGCCAGCTCACTTTGCAGGTTGTTAATTGTAATCCTCATTTCATGTATCTCCCTCCTGAATTCCTCCAGAACTTGGGTTAACATTTCCTTCGTTTGGTCACTTTGACTATTCCCTTTGTCCCTGTTGCGTCCTCCTGCCATTTTGTCCCCTATCAAGAGAGAGAGTATGATAGAGAGAGAGGAAGAGAGAGAGAGAGAGAGAGAGAGAGAGAGAGAGAGAGAGAGAGAGAGAGAGAGAGAGAGAGAGAGAGAGAGAGAGAGAGAGAGAGAGAGAGAGAGAGATAGAGAGAAAGAGAGAGAGAGAGAGAGAACAGAAAGAACGAGAGAGAGGGAGGGTGGTGTGTATGTGTGTGTGGGTGTAATGGGGGTTAAGAGGAGGTGGGTGAGGTGTTGTCTTCAGATTACTGCAGATAAGAGAGGGGGTGGATTATAAGTGAAGTTTTATCCCCTTTCAATGAAAGGTGTTATTCCTTTCTAGCCTGACTGGACGTATGTGTGTGCGTGCGTGTGTGTGTGCATTTGTTTTTGCATATGTGTGCATGTGTGCTTGCAAATGTGTAACACCGTAAAGGTGTTTCGTTTAGTTTTATTTAATATATATATAGTACATGAGTCAAGCCAGACAAGATTTGAGAGGCGCCTGTCTGTTGGCCTAAAAGTCACACCTCTACAGTGTTAGTGACCTGAGGTCAGCTCATGCAAATTTCACCTTGCTTCCGCTAATCTTATAATTGTAGCCTGAGAACCTTCAAACAAGCCGCAAGTTTAAGGAGCGGTTTGGTAGATAACCTGGGGCTATCTACTTGTGGGCGGAGTTAGTTACTAGGTTTCCCAATATATACTCGGAGAGCTGTCGATTCGAGAGCATAGCAGGATAAGTAATAGGAGATCCGCCAGCAGAGCAGAACAGAAGACAGCCTAGCCAGGGAAGCTGTCAGCCGGTGGGGCGGGACAGTCTCTGTCAACTACAGACCCCACCTCCTCCCTCTCTATCCAGCTATAGGCAGACACTTGGTGAGTTGAGTATGAAAGGTGACTTAGTCGTGTTTACAAGTGTTGTGTGATGATCAGGGGCAGACAGTTGTAGGGTTCTCGAATTCTTGGATGATGACTCACTTTTCGTATTAATCTTGAACATTAAGTTGAATTGCTTAAATTATGATACTTAATATTTGAAATATATTTGATGAATTTATTATTTAAATTGTCTTTAACTTTGTTCCCTAGAGTTTTTGAGTTGAGATGAGAAAGCCTCTGCAGTTACTAGTTTCATGATTTTAATGAGTATATGATACAGATGGAACATACTAATAATGACCTCTTGATAACATCTTTGAGAATATTGTGATACAGACAAGTTCCAGTCCTAGTCTTGTAGGTACGGACAAATGAATGGATGGTGGCAGCATTTCCTCTTCTACTGTCTACTCTTCTACTTCTACTATCTGTTTTTCTACTTCTACCTATCTACTCCTCCCCCTCCACCCCTCTCCAAACTCTCTTTTTCAACTGACGACCCTCCTCGCTCCTCCCACCTCTACCTCTCTCACCCCAAACCCTCACTAAGTACTTCATTTTTCATCTCTTTCCTTTCGTTTCTCTTTTAAGTTTGTGGTAGTGAAATGTGTTCTAGAGTTCTCTAGAGTTTCGGGTAGCTGATCAAGTTACGGCGTTTAGTAGTCAGTGCACCTAGGTAATCGAATACCTAGGTTACAAGGTGTTGAACGAGAAATGCTGCCGTAGGAACTCTGGGGGTGCTCTAAAATAGTTAGATGAAGGCGGGGTAGTGGACTAAAGAGAACTGTTTCCCCCGCCCTCGTTAGTTAACTGGGGGGGGGGGGGGAGTGAATAATGGATCAGAGAGATCTATTTCCGCCTCCCCCTGTTACAAACGTACGTGTGAGTGCGTGCGTGTGTTACGGGGGCCCCGTAAAATGTCAACCTCTACCCAAAATGAGCCACTATGATATTTTAAATATATATGATATACTGAACAAGAATTTGGTAATATTTTACCTCACTCTGTACACCTGAAGAATTGACCAGAGAGGGGTACCTACCTGTCAGCCTCCCGCTCACACAACCAGGTAAATAATTACGATGCTGGATGACGAAGTGATCCGTCATCGCCTCCCACGTGGTGATGCCTAATCCAGTAGATTGATGATGGCGGTTCTTCTCTATCTAACACAAATCTCTGGAGTCAGTCACTGTATCGATGTGTCTGTTGTGTTACAGTTCACCAATTCACTGTACCACTGATCACTTGACCCAATATGTAAACAAAGCCTCGTGGGCCTTCCCACGTGGCCTGGCTGGTGAATTCACTGTTTAACACAGAGTTCTGGTGATAGCACTGTATTTTTTCTTTCCTATTCGCGGCGGTTATACGCTTTGTGATACCCCAAGATCTGTGATCTGTTACTGTAGCCTTAATTAACCCCAAAATATTGGCGCTTATTGTAGCGCGTGACCCCAGCGACCCTCCCTCCGCGGCTGGCTGAACTGAACTCAAAGTGTACTCACCTAGTTGTGTTTGCGGGGGTTGAGCGCTGGCTCTTTGGTGCCGCCTCTCAACCGTCAATCAACAGGTGTACAGATTCCTGAGCCTATTGGGCTCTATCATATCTACACTTGAAACTGTGTATGGAGTCAGCCTCCACCTCATCACTTCCTAATGCATGCAGTGTGTGTGTGTGTGTGTGTGTGTGTGTGTGTTTCTGAGATAAATATATGCAATAGATACAATAGAGGGAAAATAGATTGGTTAGAAATAGTAAATACAAAAATATTTATGTGTACTCATCTAGTTGTACTCATCTAGTTGTGTCTGCAGGATCGAGCATTGACTCTTGGATCCCGCCTTTCGAGCATCGGTTGTTTACAGCAATGACTCCTGTCCCATTTCCCTATCATACCTGGTTTTAAAATTATGAATAGTATTTGCTTCCACAACCTGTTCCTGAAGTGCATTCCATTTTCCCACTACTCTCACGCTAAAAGAAAACTTCCTAACATCTCTGTGACTCATCTGAGTTTCAAGCTTCCATCCATGTCCCCTCGTTCCGTTACTATTCCTTGTGAACATTTCGTCTATGTCCACTCTGTCAATCCCTCTGAGTATTTTATACGTTCCTATCATGTCCCCCCTCTCCCTTCTTCTTTCTAGTGTCGTAAGGCACAGTTCTCTCAGGCGCTCCTCATACCCCATCCCTCGTAGCTCTGGGACGAGTCTCGTTGCAAACCTCTGAACTTTTTCCGGTTTCATTATATGCTTCTTCAGATGGGGACTCCATGATGAGGTGGCATACTCTAAGACTGGCCTCACGTAGGCAGTATAAAGCACCCTAACTGCCTCCTTACTTAGGTTTCTGAATGATGTTCTAACTTTTGCCAGTGTAGAGTACGCTGCTGTCGTTATCCTGTTTATATGTGCCTCAGGAGATAGATTAGGTGTTACGTCCACACCCAGGTCACTTTCGCGCGTCGTCACAGGTAGGCTGTTCCCCTTCATTGTGTACTGTCCCTTTGGTCTCCTATCTCCTAGTCCCATTTCCTTAACTTTACATTTGCTCGTGTTGAAATCCAGTAGCCATTTCTCTGACTATCTCTGCAACCTGTTCAGGTCCTCTTGGAGGATCCTGCAATCCTCATCTGTCACAACTCTTCTCATCAACTTTGCGTCATCCGCAAACATCAACATGTAGGACTCTACGCCTGTAAACATGTTGTTAACATATACAAGAAATAGAATTGTCCCAGCACCGATCCTTGTGGTACTCCACTTGTTACTGTTCGCCAGTCCAACTTCTCGCCCCGTACCGTAACTCTTTGGCTCCTTCCTGTTAGGTAGTTCCTTATCCATGCTAGGACCTTTCCCCCCACCCCCGCCTGCCTCTCGAGCTTGAACAGCACTCTCATGTGCGGTACTGTATCAAAAGCTTTTTGGCTGTCCAGAAATATGCAGTCTGCCCAACCATCTCTGTCCTGTCTTATCCTCATTATTTTATCACAGAATTCCAGAAGGTTTGTTAGGCACGATTTCCCTGTCCAGAAACCAATGTTGATGTTTGTTAACAAACCTAATGTTCTCCAGGTGTGCAACCAGTCGTAGCCTAATTATTCTTTCCAGTATTTTACAGGGGATGCTTGTCAGTGATACAGGTCTATAGTTAAGTGCCTCCTCCCTATCGCCTTTCTTGAAGATCGGCACGACATTTGCCTTCTTCCAGCAACTGGGCAATTCTCCCGACATAAGTGACTCATTAGAGATCATTGCCAGAGGCACGCTGAGGGCCTGCGCTGCTTCTTTTAGTATCCACAGTGATACTTTGTCTGGTCCAAATGCTTTAGTTGCATCTAGAGTTGTCAACTGTTTCATTACTTCCTCTGCTGTCACCTCTATATCTGATAGTCTTTCATCTAGGGTAACCCCTTCCAACAATAGGAGCTGCTCAGGCTTGGTAGTGAACACTCCATGGAAACTGGCATTCACTTCATTTCCTTGTCACTTTCAGTATATGCCCCCCTCTGTCTTCCTTAGTCTTGTCACTTGGTCGTTCACCGACATTTTTCTTCTTATATGACTGTGTAGTAACTTAGGTTGTTTTTCGCTTTGATTGCAATATCGTTCTCATAGTCCCTTTCTGATGTTCGTCTTATGTTAATGTAATCGTTCCTAGCTCTGTTGCATCTGATCCTGTTATCCTCTGTCCTTTGTCTTCTGTACTTCCTCCACTCCCGCCTGCTGGCCATTTTTGCTTCCTGATACTGTCTATTAAACTATGGGTTATTATATTCCTTCTTTTTTTTCCCTGTACTGTTGGTATAAATCTCTCTTCGGCCTCCTGGCATTTCTGTTTGACTAGGTCCATCATATCTTGGACTGTTTTTCCTCTAATTTCTTCCTCCCACTGCACTTCACCCAGATAGTCCCTTATCCTCTTATAGTCCCCTTTCCTGTAGTCAACTCTCCTTTCCCAGATCTCTTGTCCCATGGTCATAAGTTTGAATTCCATCATGTAGTCAAAGACTAGGACACAGTGGTCGCTGGCCCCTAGAGGTATTTCATGCTCTAAATTCTCGATATCTTCTACGTTCTGGGTGAAAATCAGGTATAATAGGCTCGGTGCATCTCCTCCTCTTTCCCTTGTGTCTTCCTTCGCATGTTGTGTTAGGAAATTCCTGTCTATAACACCTACTAATTTTGCTCCCCATGTTTCGTCCTCTCCATGGGGATTCCTTGATTCCCAATTTATCTCTCCATGATTTAAGTCCCCCATGATCAGCAGCTTTGCTCTTATTCTGTGGGCTAGTGTTGCTGCCTTCTGCAGTTCATCTATACATGCCTTGTTGTTGTCATCATACTACTGCCTGGGTCTTCTACTGTTTGGTGGGGGATGGTAGATTACCAAGATCACAATCTTCCTCCCATCTACTGTCAGAGTTCCATGTATGAAGCTTGTGCACTCATTGGTAACCCGATTTCCCAGGTCTTCAAACTTCCATTTCCGATTTATTAGGCGTGCCACTCCCCCTCCCTGTCTCTGTGTCCTCTCTTTTTGTATCACCTGGTACCCTTGAGGAAAGATTGCATCTAAGATCATGTTATTAATTTTAGTTTCCACAATTGCAACTATGTCAGGATCTGCTTCACTCACTCTTTCTTTTATCTCTTCTGCTTTATTAGATACCCCATCAGCATTGGTGTACCAAACCTTGAGATTCTTCATGGAAACTCTTGTACCAGAGTTTTCCCTTTCTCTGGGGGTTTGGTGGGATCTGGGGAGTGTTTGGGGGATGACTGGGGGCAGGGGGGGACCTGGGGGATCTGGGGGGTGTCTGGGGGATGACTGGGGGCGGGGAGGATCCGGGGGATGTCCGGGGGGGATCCGAGGGGTGTCTGGGGGGTCCAGGGGGTGTATGGGGGGTGAAAGAGGTCAGGTGGGGTGCTTGGGGGGCTAATGGGGGCTGGGCTTCTGGGAAGGTAGGTAGGAGGGTCTGGGGTAGGGCCTGGGTAGGTAGGTCTGGAGTAGGAAGGGCATACTGGGTCTGAAGATTAGGGAGGGTCTGATAGGAATAGAGGGGTTGGGAGATAGCGTAAGGTTGGGAGTCAGATAGAGGTTGAGAGGTTGGGAGGGGGAAGGATAGAGGGGGTGGGGGAACCTCCGACCCCCCTGGCAAGGGTGGGGGTCACATGGAAGGAGAGGGGGTGAGGAGGGGTGAGGGCTGGGTAGGTTTTGGGGGTTGAGGGGATGAGGGCTGGGTGGGTTTTTAGGGTTGAGGGGATGAGGGCTGGGTGGGTTTTGGGGGTTGAGGGGGTGAGGGCGGGACGGGTTTTGGGGGTTGAGGTGATGAGGGGGTCCTTGGAATGTGGGATGAATTTGACTGCAGTGGGGTCAGAGGGGTCAAGGAAGGTGTTGGGGAGATAAGCAGGGGCAGGGAGGGCTGATTTGGGGAGGGAGTGATCTGAGAAGGTGTGAGCTGGTTAGCATGGGGTGGATTTGCATTGGGGTGTGTATCTACGCTCAAATGGGAAGAGTTGTATTGTTGTTTGCTTGCTATGTGGGCTGGCTATCTGCTCCTCCTTCGTCATGAATTTGTCAATATATACGTTGTAGTAATTTTCGCTACCTCTGAGTAAGTGTTTGTGATGCAGTATGTAATCCACTGCCTCTTCGTTAGTGAACTGTACCAGGACAGGTCGTTTCCTGTTACAGTTGTATGGCCCAATGCGTCGGTGGACTTGCACCTCATTCCCTGCCATCTGGGCTCTCATGTCTCTCAAGATCCCCTGTATCTCCAAATCCTCAATCTCCATCCTTTCCTGCCTCGATTGTGCCCTGGCTTCAAGCAATCCATGGATTATGATTGTCCTCTTTCTCAGTTCAGGGTCATGCTGGTGGCCCCCTCCCTGGCTGACCCCCAACCCTCCCACTCCCGCTACTCCACCTACTACTACTCCCACTTCCCCTGCCAAGCTTCCCTTATTCCTGCCAAATTCATTAGTAAGCCTAGATATTTCTCCTTGCCATTCTTCCCTGCTCTTCCTGATTTCCTCTTGAATATAATCCATAAACTCTTGTTTGAGTCTTTGCACCTCGTCCTGTATCTTATTAAAGACTTCACTTTTAACCCCCTGGATTAGATCATCTATCCAAACATCCCCCTTCTCTACAAATTTCCCAATCATCTTTTCCACAAACCTATCTTCTTCAATCATAATACTGCTGGATCTAGACGCCCTTCCTGACCTAGTCATTGCTATAATGCAACCTTACCCACAGGGGTTCCAAGTATCTTACCGTCCTGTTAACACAATAGGTGAGTGAATCTCCAAGCGTCTCCCCACGGAGTGGTAGGAGGGTTGCTGCCGGGGGTGAGGTCACGGTCAGAGGTCGGTGAGGTCTGCTCCACACTGCACACTGCCACAGTACTTCATCAACTATTATCAATTACGAAACTTAAACTGTTTTTCTTCACTACCTTATGACTTTGGTCAAAACCCAAGGTTTTTTTCATTCACTTGTACACACTTTTTCATTTTGAAGTTGCCTGATTACCCCTCCCACTCCACTAGTGAACCAGCAGCACCCAACCCGTGGCCACCCAACACGATGGTCACAACACAAGATTCACACACACACACACAAGTGTGTGTGTGTGTGTGTGTGTGTGTGTGTGTGTACTCACCTAATTGTGTGTGTGTGTGTGTGTGTGTGTGTGTGTGTGTGTGTGTGTGTGTGTGTGTGTGTGTGTGTGTGTGTGTGTGTGTGTGTGTGTGTGTGAGTGTGTGTGTGTGTGTGTGTGTATGTGTGTGTGTGTGTGTGTGTGTGTGTGTGTGTGTGTGTGTGTGTGTGTGTGTGTGTGTGTGTGTGTGTGTGTGTGTGTGTGTGTACTCACCTATTTGGGTTTGCAGGATCGAGCATTGACTCTTGGATCCCGCCTTTCCAGCCATCGGTTGTTTACAGCAATGACTCCTGTCCTTTTACCTATCATACCTAATTTTAAAAGTATGAATAGAGTTTGCTTCCACAACCTATTCCCCAAGTGCATTCCATTTTTCCACTAATCTCACGCTAAAAGAAAACTTCCTAACATCTCTGTGACTCATCTGAGTTTCCAAATTCCACCCATGTCCCCTCATTCTGTTATTATTACGTGTGAACATTTCATCTATTTCCACTTTGTCAATTCCCCAGAGTATTTTATATGTCCCTATCATATCTCCTCTCTCCCTTCTTTTCTCTAGTGTCGTAAGGTTCAGTTCCTTCAAACGCTCTTCATATCCCATCTCTCGTAACTCTGGGACAAGCCTCGTAGCAAACCTCTGAACCTTCTCCAGTTTCCTTATGTGTTTCTTCAGGTGGGGTTCGATGATGGTGCGGCATACTCTAAGACTAGTCTCACGTAGGCAGTGTAAAGCACCCTAAAAGCCTCCTCACTTAGGTTTCTGAATGTTCTAATTTTCGCCAGTGTAGAGTAAGCTGCTGTCGTTATCCTATTTATTTGTGCCTCAGGAGTTAGATTAGGTGTCACATCCACTCCTAGGTCTCTTTCTCGAATCATTACAGGTAGGCTGTTCCCCTTCGTTGTGTACTGTCCCTCTGGTCGTCTATCATTTGATCCTATTTCCATAACTTTACATTTACTGGTGTTGAACTCCAGTAGCCATTTCCCTGACCATCTCTGCAACCTGTTTAAGTCCGCTTGGAGGATCCTACAATCCTCATCTGTCACAACTCTTCTCATTAAGGTGTGTGTACTCACCTATTTGTACTCACCTATTTGTGCTTGCAGGGGTTGAGCTTTGGCTCTTTGGTCCCGCCTCTCAACTGTCAATCAACTGGTGTACAGATTCCTGAGCCTACTGGGCTCTATCATATCTACATTTAAAACTGTGTATGGAGTCAGCCTCCACCACATCACTGCCTAATGCATTCCATCCGTTAACTACTCTGACACTGAAAAAGTTCCTTCTAACGTCTCTGTGGCTCAGGTGGGTACTCAGTTTCCACCTGTGTCCCCTTGTTCGCGTCCCACCAGTGTTGAATAGTTTATTCTTGATTACCCGGTCGATTCCTCTGAGGATTTTGTAGGTTGTGATCATGTATCCCCTTAATCTTCTGTCTTCCAGTGTCGTAAGGTGCATTTCCTGCAGCCTTTCCTCGTAACTCACACACCACTATCTTCCACCAGCACCTGAACGGTGGTGGGGTGTTTGGGCTGGGCAGCTCCTGTGTTGTCTATTAATATGCGAGGGACAAGCAGGCAATATCGCAGTAAAAAAATGTGTGTGTGTGTGTGTGTGTGTGTGTGTGTGTGTGTGTGTGTGTGTGTGTGTGTGTGTGTGTGTGTGTGTGTGTGTGTGTGTGTGTGTGTGTGTGTGTGTGTGTGTGTGTGTGTGTGTATGAGTGTTTCTGAGATAAATATATGTAATAGATACATTAGAGGGAAAATAGATTGGTTAGAAATAGTAAATACAAATAGTACAGTAAATACACACACCACTATCTTCCACCAGCACCTGAACGGTGGTGGGGTGTGTGGGCTGGGCAGCTCCTGTGTTGTCTATTAATATACGAGGGACAAGCAGGCAATATCGCAGTGAAAAAATGATTACAAGTTAACAAATATTTGGCAAGCTGACCGAAGCCAAACAATAATGTTGAAAAAACAAATCAGAAATAGTGTGTTTTGAAGAAAGTGTCGCAACCAGTGGTGCAGTGCTGCCAGAGCGCTGCTCCAGCACCTCTACAAGTAGATGATGGAATGGAGGAAAGGGAGAGAGGATGAGGGAAAGGGAGAGAGGACGAGGGGAAAGGGAGAGAGGATGAGGGGAAAGGGAGAGAAAATGAGAGGAAAGGGAGATAATGGCTAATGGCTGATGGTTGATCGTGGCAGGAAAATATTAGTATTATATCACCAATAATTTAATAATGTTATGATATTTCTTCGTTATTTTAAAGATTCAATAATATTTAAATTGTTATATTACATAATATATATATATATATATATATATATATATATATATATATATATATATATATATATATATATAATTTTTTTTTTTTTTTTTTATATGTACACATATATATTTACTTTATTTGAACTTTGTTACAAAAAAGGAGTTACATATGGGTTACAAAGATGGTTGTCATAGGTTGTCGAGTTCCTCCAGCTCCTCAGATGGCGGGCAGGAACCCTGGATGCAGTGCGCATTTCCCCTCTGTAACGCCACACTGAGGCGCTGGAAAAGAAAGCTTGCAGCTCTCGGGTCCCTTGTTGTTTCAATGAGCCTAGAACCCAGTTCCTTCAAAAAACTGGTAGCACTTTTACCCCAGGCGCCAAGCGTCTCAGAAGCAATGGGGACAAAATTGTAGTGGTGATCCAGTTCTCTATACTTACGGGATTTGGCTGCTTCCCTGTGGGTGGCAGCGCCACCTGGTTGTGCAACACTGAGGTTAATGTAGGTGTTAGCCAGGGTTGATACGCACGTGTAGTCCCATACCAACTGCTTGCCATTCTTCCAGGGGTTCACTGTGATACCATCCGGGCGACCAATAGGAGCATCAGAGTTACGGGGCGTTAGGTAACGGGGCTCTCTTTCAGCTGGGCATCCAGCTGTGGTGAGGCTCCTCTTGATGATGTCGTTAACTTCACTGTGCCTCGAGTGCCATCCCCCTGTGCTTTGGCAGAGTAGGCCATGGTGACCGTACCTGTCAGCCACCACCTCGCCGCAAATACACCTATATCTGGTGTGGATTGGGGCAGCAAGGCGGAGGGCCACAGCAATTCGGAGGGCGTGTGGTGTGAGACGCGTGCCAGTTGCCGACATTGGGGTTGCTAACAGGAAATCCCCTGCATGTGGTGCTGCTACTGCTGTGAGGCGAGCAATGTCGTGTTGTGTTGTTGCAGCACCCAGGCACTCTGCAGCAACTTGGTCTACAATGGGACCATCCCAGCTGGATTGCTTGTGGGATTTTGGGGATGGTGGTTGAGGTGATTGGCCTGCACGAGAGGCCCACTCTGTGGCACAGCGTGTAAAATTGGGATCATGTACACCTGCCAGCTGATGTAAGTGGGCAGGTAGAATTTCCTTCACAAGGTCGTCGGATGCTGATAAGGAGGACAGGAAGGCTGGAACAGCGATTTGCGTTGCTGTTCGAACTCCGAGGCCCCCAAGTCTTACGGGAAGAGAGGCTTGTTTCCACTGTAGGTCATCGAGAGAGAGGTTAAGGGCTTTTTCTAGCATTGATTTCAGTAACCGGTCATACTCACTTAGTTTTTGGCTACTGTAAGATGGTGAACACCTCAGAAAGTAGGTTAACCTGGGGAGGGACAGACATCTGGTGATGAGGTAGAGTGCATCATGAGCATCAATATCCTCAATCCTCCCATCCATCCTCTTAAGGTCGGCGATTTTCTTATCAAGGACCTCATCGATGGCTTTCAACCCCAGGGGAGCTCCTAGGAGTGTGCTGTCTTCAGGTTTAGTTTTATGGATATTTAGCAGAAGACCCTCTATTCTCTCTACGATGCCCTGGTTGGAACATATTATTTCACATTTAGAAGGGTTCAGGGTGAGGCCTAAAACTGCACCTTGCTCCTGGATTTTTCTGATGTCCTCCAGGAGGGAGTCTTGGGAACCAGCTCGGGTACCATCATCCAAGAACCAGATGTTAAGCTCGCTGGACAGGACCTCTGTGACTTGTTTGATGACTAAGCAGAAAAGGAGAGGAGCGAGGGGGTCACCCTGTTGGACGCCTTCTCGCGAGTCAATTTCATGTTCGCCAAAAAGTAGCTTAAGATCCATACTGTAGCATGAATGTACAAAAGGGTAGAGGGAAGGGAAATGACTATGAACCGCACGGAGTACAGCATCCCTCCGCACCAAATTGAAGGCATTTTTGAAATCTAGCTTAATAAGGGCCTTTTCGTCTGTGATGTTGGCGATGAAGGCTCGAGCTGCATGGGCTGCCGCCTCACACCCTTGTGGAATGCCAAACCCGAGCTGTTTTGGCTTCAGCATGTTGGCCGCTGCATCACTAACTGTTCTTGCAGCTGCCTTTGCGACGAGACGCCGGAGAGAATTGCCCACAGCTATTGGCCTGATCCCTCCATCCTTTTTCTTTAGAGCACAGAGAGATGCTCCAAAAAAGATAGGTCTTATGGACGCTTGTATGTTGCCAGCTAGACATGTGTTGGTGAATCTGATTAGTTCCACCAAGAGGTTCTTCACAATGTCACCCAGTGCAGGGTTGAGCATTTGCTTGAGGTGGTTGGGTTTTAGTCCTGTGAACCCACCTGCTGATCCTGTAGGGAAGGACATGGCTGCTTTATGGACCACAGATTCAGCCACCCAGAGAGGTTCTGCTCCGGTAGCCCCCACTTGTACAATGTCGTCCTCACGCGGAGCCCTGGGTGGGTGTTTCTCCCTTAGGGCTTGAGCTGTTGCGGCATCTCTGTCGGCAATTGAGTCCTCACTGGTGATGACTCGTATTGCGCCAATAGTGTTTCCTTCTTCTATTTTCTTGGTGACTGATGTTCTGATTTTTGATGTCTCGGATATGCCACTGTTGCTCTTCCTGCCGTGGGTGTTTCTCGCGCGAGTGGGAAGGCGAACCTGGTTGTCCTCCCTGGGAAAATCATTTATAGCTTTGATGACTGAGGCAGCTAAGGTTTTGTCTCTCCTTGCAGGGGTGGCTAGACATATGTTGCCAAACATTAGGAGGTTCTGCCATGCTTGGGTCGTTCCAGGAGAGTCGTTGACCTTTCTCAGGAGGGCAGATAATTTGGCTGCTTTGATATATATATATATATATATATATATATATATATATATATATATATATATATATATATATATATATATATATCAAATATATATATATATTTGATAATATATATATATATATATATATATATATATATATATATATATATATATATATATATATATATAATATATATATATATATATATATATATATATATAATATATATATATATATATATATATATATATATATATATATATATATATATATATATATATATATATATATATATATATATATGCAACAATTATCACAAAAACACTGATCACTGAAAAACACTGAAAAATAGAAAATGCTTAGCATTTTCTATTTTTCACATGTGGTTATCCTGATTTTCCTAATAAGCCAAGTTTTCATGAATTAATTGTTTTTCGACTACCTAACCTACCTAAACTAACCTAACCTAACTTTTTCGGCTACCTAACCTAACCTAACCAATAAAGACAGGTTAGGTTAGGTTAGGTAGGGTTGGTTAGGTTCGGTCATATATACCTAGTCCAATAAAAAAAAATTAACCTCATTCATAATGAAATGGGTAGCTTTATCATTTCATAAGAAAAAAATTAGAGAAAATATATTAATTCAGGAAAACTTGGCTTATTAGGCAAATCGGGGCTTGCATAGCAGGCCGAGTACGACGTTCTGGCTACTAGGTACGACATTATATATATGTATATATATATATATATATATATATATATATATATATATATATATATATATATATATATATATATTTATATATATATATATATATATATATATATATATATATATATATATATATATATATATATATATATATATATATATATATATATATATATATATATATATATATATATATTATTAAATATGACCGAAAAAGTAAGATTAATAATTCTAACACGAATTTTCTCAATCTTTCGTACATTACGCTTCACTGTTGGAGGTAAATCAAAAATCAATTCTCCAAAATTCATTTTTATTTCTAGTCTGACGCGACACGGGCGCGTTTCGTAAAACTTATTACATTTTCAAAGACTTTAGTTCACAAATACACAACTGAATAGAACTTACGTATCTCCGATTTTATATCTACATTTGAGTGAGGTGGAAGGGGTGATGTGGCATTAACACAAGACAGAACAAAATGTGGTATTAATAGGGTATTAATTTCATCAACACAAGACAGAACAAGAGTATTAATAGGGTATTAATTTCATCAACACAAGACAGAACACGAAGCAATGGATATTGAATAGAAGTGTTTGTAGAAAGCCTATTGGTCCATATTTCTTGATGCTTCTATATTGGAGCGGAGTCTTGAGGTGGGTAGAATATAGTTGTGCAATAATTGGCTGTTGATTGCTGGTGTTGACTTCTTGATGTGTAGTGCCTCGCAAACGTCAAGCCGCCTGCTATCGCTGTATCTATCGATGATTTCTGTGTTGTTTACTAGGATTTCTCTGGCGATGGTTTGGTTGTGGGAAGAGATTATATGTTCCTTAATGGAGCCCTGTTGCTTATGCATCGTTAAACGCCTAGAAAGAGATGTTGTTGTCTTGCCTATATACTGGGTTTTTTGGAGCTTACAGTCCCCAAGTGGGCATTTGAAGGCATAGACGACGTTAGTCTCTTTTAAAGCGTTCTGTTTTGTGTCTGGAGAGTTTCCCATGAGTAGGCTGGCCGTTTTTCTGGTTTTATAGTAAATCGTCAGTTGTATCCTCTGATTTTTGTCTGTAGGGATAACGTTTCTATTAACAATATCTTTCAGGACCCTTTCCTCCGTTTTATGAGCTGTGGAAAAGAAGTTCCTGTAAAATAGTCTAATAGGGGGTATAGGTGTTGTGTTAGTTGTCTCTTCAGAGGTTGCATGGCTTTTCACTTTCCTTCTTATGATGTCTTCGACGAAACCATTGGAGAAGCCGTTATTGACTAGGACCTGCCTTACCCTACAGAGTTCTTCGTCGACTTGCTTCCATTCTGAGCTGTGGCTGAGAGCACGGTCGACATATGCGTTAACAACACTCCTCTTGTACCTGTCTGGGCAGTCGCTGTTGGCATTTAGGCACATTCCTATGTTTGTTTCCTTAGTGTAGACTGCAGTGTGGAAACCTCCGCCCTTTTCCATGACTGTTACATCTAGAAAGGGCAGCTTCCCATCCTTTTCCATCTCGTAAGTGAAACGCAGCACGGAACTCTGCTCAAATGCCTCCTTCAGCTCCTGCAGATGTCTGACATCAGGTACCTGTGTAAAAATGTCGTCAACATACCTGCAGTATATGGCCGGTTTCAAGTTCATGTCGACTAAGACTTTTTGCTCGATGGTACCCATGTAGAAGTTTGCAAACAGGACACCTAGGGGAGAACCCATGGCGACCCCATCTACTTGCTTATACATGTGCCCATCCGGGCTCAAGAAGGGTGCCTCTTTAGTACAAGCTTGGAGTAGTTTCCTCAGAATATTTTCTGGTATGTCAAGAGGAGTACAGGCTGGATCACGATACACTCTGTCGGCTATCATTCCGATTGTCTCGTCCACAGTTACGTTGGTAAACAGCGATTCTACGTCCAACGAGGCTCTTATCCCTGTGGCCTGTGTGCCCCGCAGTAAGTCAACAAATTCCTTTGGAGACTTCAGGCTGAAGGCGCAAGGAACATAAGGAGTCAGCAGGCCGTTGAGTCGCTTCGCCAGTCTGTACGTGGGTGTGGGTATCTGGCTAATGATTGGCCGAAGTGGGTTTCCAGGCTTGTGCGTCTTGACATTTCCATACACATATCCAGGTTTATATTCCCCAATGATCTTTGGCAGGTGGAGTCCGGATTTCTTGGCGTTCACAGTTTCGATCAGTTTGTTGACCTTTGCTTTTAATTCGGCTGTATTGTCCTTCGTTACCCTTTGGAACTTAGTTTGGTCAGAGAGTATGATGTTCATTTTCGCCAGATATTCGTCTTTTTTAAGAATGACATATATTGGCGACTTGTCACCTCTCCTGACAACTATCTCCTTATTCTCACAAAGGCTTTTAGCTGCCGCTTTAAGCTCGGGGGACAGTATGGTGCTTCTGTAGTTGCCTCGATTCTTTCCTCCTTCTGCAATAAGTTCTGCTTGTAAGGTATCTTTGGTAGTGACCTTCTTTTGTGTCTCGAGGTCGAATATGTCGTCCAACAGACGACATATTCGACCTCATATAAAGATTCAGACGACATATAAAGAGGCACCCTTCTTGAGCCCGGATGGGCACATGTATAAGCAAGTAGATGGGGTCGCCATGGGTTCTCCCCTAGGTGTCCTGTTTGCAAACTTCTACACGGGTACCATCGAGCAAAAAGTCTTAGTCGACATGAACTTGAAACCGGCCATATACTGCAGGTATGTTGACGACATTTTTACACAGGTACCTGATGTCAGACATCTGCAGGAGCTGAAGGAGGCATTTGAGCAGAGTTCCGTGCTGCGTTTCACTTACGAGATGGAAAAGGATGGGAAGCTGCCCTTTCTAGATGTAACAGTCATGGAAAAGGGCGGAGGTTTCCACACTGCAGTCTACACTAAGGTAACAAACATAGGAATGTGCCTAAATGCCAACAGCGACGGCCCAGACAGGTACAAGAGGAGTGTTGTTAACGCATATGTCGACCGTGCTCTCAGCCACAGCTCAGAATGGAAGAAAGTCGACGAAGAACTCTGTAGGGTAAGGCAGGTCCTAGTTAATAACGGCTTCTCCAATGGTTTCGTCGAAGATATCATAAGAAGGAAAGTGAAAAGCCATGCAACCTCTGAAGAGACAACTAACACAACACCTATACCCCCTATTAGACTATTTTACAGGAACTTCTTTTCCACAGCTCATAAAACGGAGGAAAGGGTACTGAAAGATATTGTTAATAGAAACGTTATCCCTACAGACAAAAATCAGAGGATACAACTGACGATTTACTATAAAACCAGAAAAACGGCCAGCCTACTCATGAGAAACTCTCCAGACACAAAATAGAACGCTTTAAAAGAGACTAACGTCGTCTATGCCTTCAAATGCCCACTTGGGGACAGTAAGCTCCAAAAAACCCAGTATATAGGCAAGACAACAACATCTCTTTCTAGGCGTTTAACGATGCATAAGCAACAGGGCTCCATTAAGGAACATATAATCTCTTCCCACAACCAAACCATCGCCAGAGAAATCCTAGTAAACAACACAGAAATCATCGATAGATACAGCAATAGCAGGCGGCTTGACGTTTGCGAGGCACTACACATCAAGAAGTCAACACCAGCAATCAACAGCCAATTATTGCACAACTATATTCTACCCACCTCAAGACTCCGCTCCAATATAGAAGCATCAAGAAATATGGACCAATAGACTTTCTACAAACACTTCTATTCAATATCCATTGCTTCGTGTTCTGTCTTGTGTTGATGAAATTAATACCCTATTAATACTCTTGTTCTGTCTTGTGTTGATGAAATTAATACCCTATTAATACCACATTTTGTTCTGTCTTGTGTTAATGCCACATCACCCCTTCCACCTCACTCAAATGTAGATATAAAATCGGAGATACGTAAGTTCTATTCAGTTGTGTATTTGTGAACTAAAGTCTTTGAAGATGTAATAAGTTTTACGAAACGCGCCTGTGTCGCGTCAGACTAGAAATAAAAATGAATTTTGGAGAATTGATTTTTGATTTACCTCCAACAGTGAAGCGTAATGTACGAAAGATTGAGAAAATTCGTGTTAGAATTATTAATCTTACTTTTTCGGTCATATTTAATAATATATGTCTACAGGAAAGACTGCTACCAAAATATACTAATATATGCGAACAAGCCTGAATGGTCCCCAGGACAATATGCAACTGAATATACTAATATATATATATATTTATATATATATATATATATATATATATATATATATATATATATATATATATATATATATATATATATATATATATATATATATATATATATATATATATATATGTATGTATATATTATTAAATATGACCGATATATGAAAATATATGACCGATTTTTCGGTCATATTTAATAATATATGTCTACAGGAAAGACTGCTACCAAAACATACTAATATATCTATATGTATATATATATATGTATATATATATGTATATATATATTTATATGTATATATACATGTATATACATATGTATATATGCGAACAAGCCTGAATGGTCCCCAGGACATATGCAACTGAAAACTCACACCCCAGAAGTGACTCGAACCCATACTCCCAGAAGCAACGCATCTGGTATGTACAAGACGCCTTAAACCACTTGACCATCACGACCGGACATAATGAGGTGATAGCCGAGGCTATATGAACCACCCCACCGCCGGCACTCGGATAGTTATCTTGGGCATAGCATTTTACCAAATCACCTCATTCTTTGGGGCACACGTGAGGAACACAAATGCGAACAAGCCTGAATGGTCCCCAGGACATATGCAACTGAAAACTCACACCCCAGAAGTGACTCGAACCCATACTCCCAGAAGCAACGCATCTAATGCATAGCCTCGGTGATAGCCTCGGCTATCACCTCATTATGTCCGGTCGTGATGGTCAAGTGGTTTAAGGCGTCTTGTACATACCAGATGCGTTGCTTCTGGGAGTATGGGTTCGAGTCACTTCTGGGGTGTGAGTTTTCAGTTGCATATGTCCTGGGGACCATTCAGGCTTGTTCGCATTTGTGTTCCTCACGTGTGCCCCAAAGAATGAGGTGATTTGGTAAAATGCTATGCCCAAGATAACTATCCGAGTGCCGGCGGTGGGGTGGTTCATATAGCCTCGGCTATCACCTCATTATGTCCGGTCGTGATGGTCAAGTGGTTTAAGGCGTCTTGTACATACCAGATGCGTTGCTTCTGGGAGTATGGGTTCGAGTCACTTCTGGGGTGTGAGTTTTCAGTTGCATATGTATATATATATATATATATATATATATATATATATATATATATATATATATATATATATATATATATATATATATATATATATATATATATATATATATGTCGTACCTAGTAGCCAGAACTCACTTCTCAGCCTACTATGCAAGGCCCAATTTGCCTAATAAGCCTAGTTTTCATGAATTAATGTTTTTTTGACAACCTAACCTACCTAACCTAACCTAACCTAACGTTTTTGGCTACCTAACCTAACCTAACCTGTAAAGATAGGTTAGGTTAGGTTAGGTAGGGTTGGTTAGGTTCGGTCATATATCTACGTTAACTTTAACTCCAATAAAAAAAAATTGACCTCATACATAATGAAATGGGTAGCTTTATCATTTCATAAGAAAAAAAGTAGAGAAAATATATTAATTCAGTAAAACTTGGCTTATTAGGCAAATCGGGCCTTGCATAGTAGGCTGAGAAGTGAGTTCTGGCTACTAGGTACGACATATATATATATATATATATATATATATATATATATATATATATATATATATATATATATATATATATATATATATATATATATATATATATATATGTCGTACCTAGTAGCCAGAACTCACTTCTCAGCCTACTATTCAAGGCCCGATTTGCCTAATAAGCCAAGTTTTCCTGAATTAATATATTTACTATATTTTTTTTCTTATGAAATGATAAAGCAACCCTTTTCTCTATGTATGAAGTCAATTTTTTTTTTATTGGAGTTAAAATTAACGTAGATATATGACCGAACCTAACAAACCCTACCTAACCTATATTTATCGGTAAGGTTAGGTTAGGTAGCCAAAGAAAGCTAGGTTAGGTTAGGTTAGGTAGGTTAGGTAGACGAAAAAACATTAATTCATGAAAACTTGTCTTATTAGGCAAATCGGGCCTTGAATAGTAGGCTGAGAAGTGCGTTCTGGCTATTAGGTACGACATATATATATGTCGTACCTAGTAGCCAGAACGCGCTTCTCGGCCTACTATGCAAGGCCCAATTTGCCTAATAAGCCAAGTTTTCATGAATTAATTGTTTTTCGACTACCTAACCTACCTAACCTAACCTAACCTAACTTTTTCGGCTACCTAACCTCACCTAACCTATAGAGATAGGTTAGGTTTGGTTAGGTAGGGTTGGTTAGGTTCGGTCATATATCTATGTTAATTTTAACTCCAATAAAAAAAAATTGATCTCATACATAATGAAATGGGTAGCTTTATCATTTCATAAGCAAAAAGTAAGAGAAAATGTATTAATTCAGGAAAACTTGGCTTATTAGGCAAATCAGGCCTTGCTTAGTAGGCTGAGAAGTGCGTTCTGGCTACTAGGTACGACATATATATATATATATATATATATATATATATATATATATATATAAAGAGGGATAACTGTAGTGGTAGGAATGTGGACACATAATACATTGAACGCTTCCTGTCCATTTATGCCAGACAAACAGTATGAGACAAAGTTGCCAACCTACCACTTTGGATACCAATATTCAGCGGTAATGTTCATGGCTTTAGCAGTAGTTCATATGACAGGTATTCTTTATCATACAATAGAATATTTTAGTATTAAATACTACGCAGTAAAACGACAAAACTGCTACACATAACTTTACATTATTTAGTGCTTTTTGAGCTGATTCAAGCGTCGTGTGAAATAATGAGTTGGCAACTCTGCTTCTGTATTTCAGTGGCATTAGTAAAGCAATGGATTGTGGTCCCTGGATTTATCTCTAATGCAGAAGCATTTTTTCTCACAGACAATACCATTATGGCTTCTATGCAAACAATGTTGACGTCCTTCTTTCGTGAACAAAATGAGGAGTGTAAGAAGAATAACGTACTCGAGACTGATAATGGTAACAGTGAAAGTAGCAAAAGTTGTGTTTCAACTGTTTCTAGTTCAAATGTTCAAACTGGGTCCATGTGCAATTCAGAAAGTAATGGTGCTTTGAAGTCTAACTTGTATCACTGTTCAGGTGTTTAGACAACACCTGAGTGATGTAACGCTCTTCACTTCGAAGGGTTTAAGACGTGTGACATATATAGAAACAAGATAGGAAATGACAGTCTTTTGTCAGGCCCACCAGAGCTCCGGCACCAATAATATTGGCACTGTGCCCCTGGTTGTAACGCACTGTGAAGAGACCAGTAGGAAAGGGACCGTCGAGAAGACTAGACACAACTACCAACAGCTTCACCAGCTTCCACACCAACCATCTCACCACTTGCCCGTACAGCGGCACTGACCAGGAACTACCACTGCGTATATAAATGTCATCTGAAGGGTGAGTTTTTATGCAATTAATGCAAGCCATTCTCAGCTAGACTACCTGCAATTTTGCTAGGATTTCATAGGGATAGCAAAGAGTGAAGGATATGATCGATATAGAACGATGGAAGGGTATAAGCCTAACCATATGGACAAGATTTATGGCATTAAAGAAACGCAAAATGAGTAGCTACGGAGAGCAGTTAGCATAGTAGAACTTTGGAAAAGCATGGATGAACTAGTGGGAGTCTGTTCTATACTGCAGGAAGAGCTGGGAGGAGGCGAGAAGTAAAAAAGGGAGAAGAAATACAGGCACTTAAAGAATTTGCGTCTCTGGGAACGCAGCTTCAGAGAATTACAATAAAGGTAAACAACAAAGATCATCTAATTCAAGGCCTAATACTCACGTACCACACTTATATATTGATACCCTCTCAGTTACTCGCTGTTTCCTGTTGCTTAGATACTCCCTTATCCACTGGAGAACCTTACCTTTTATGCATGTCTGTTTCTCCTACTTTTGTAGCAACCTTCTATGGAGTACTGTGTCAAAGGTTTTCTGACAGTCTAAGCAAATGCTGTCTGCCCACTCTTTTCTTTCTTGCTTATTTTTTGTCGCCTGGTCGGGGAAGCGTAAGGTAATGAAATTTGGCGAAGGGAGCAGGAGGCTGAACACAAGGTATCATCTGGGAAGTGAAATCCTGCGACAGTCAAATAGAGAGAAAGATCTGGTGATTGATATCACACCGAATCTGTACCCAGAGACCCACATCAAAAGAATATCATCAGCGGCATATGCTAGACTGGCCAACATAAGAACTGCCTTTAGAAACTTGTGTAAGGAATCGTTCAGGACCCTGTATACCACTTATGTAAGACCAATCCTGGAGTATGCAGCTCCAGCCTGGAGTCCATACCTAGTTAAACACAAGACAAAGTTAGAGAAGATTCAGCGGTATGCCACAAGGCTCGTCCCGGAACTGAGAGGAATGAGCTACGAGGAAAGGCTAAAGGAGCTGAACCTCACATCCCTGGAAAACAAAAGAGTAAGGAGAGACATGATAACCACCTACAAAATTCTCAGGGGAATTGACAGGGTGGACAAAGATAAGCTCATCAGCACGGGTGGGACACGAACAAGGAACACAGGTGGAAACTTAGTACCCAGATGAGCAACAGAGACGTTAGAAAGAATTTTTTCAGTGTCAGAGTAGTTAATAAATGGAATGCACTAGGAAGTGATGTGGTGGAGGCTGACTCAATACACAGTTTCAAATGTAGATAGGATAGAGCCTAGTAGGCTCAGGAATCTGTACACCTGTTGATTGACGGTTGAGAGGCGGGACCAAAGAGCCAAAGCTCAACTCTCGCAAGCACAATAAGGTGAATACAATTAAGTGAGCACACACACACACACCTTTGAGGTGTACTCACCTAGTTGTACTCACCTAGTTGTGTTTGCGGGGGTTGAGCTCTGGCTCTTTGGTCCCGCCTCTCAACCGTCAATCAACAGGTGTACAGATTCCTCAGCCTATTGGGCTCTATCATATCTACACATGAAACTGTGTATGGAGTCAGCCTCCACCACATCACTTCCTAATGCATTCCATTTGTCAACCACTCTGACACTAAAAAAGTTCTTTCTAATATCTCTGTGACTCATTTGGGCACTCAGTTTCCACCTGTGTCCCCTTGTGCGTGTTCCCCTTTTGTTAAATAGACTGTCTTTATCTACCCTATCAATTCCCTTCAGAATCTTGAATGTGGTGATCATGTCCCCCTAACTCTTCTGTCTTCCAGCGAAGTGAGATTTAATTCCTGTAGTCTCTCCTCGTAGCTCATACCTCTCAGCTCGGGTACTAGTCTGGTGGCAAACCTTTGAACCTTTTCCAGTTTAGTCTTATCCTAGACTAGATATGGACTCCATGCTGGGGCTGTATACTCCAGGATTGGCCTGACATATGTGGTATACAAAGTTCTGAATGATTCTTTAAACAAGTTTCTGAATGCCGTTCGTATGTTGGCCAGCCTGGCATATGCCACTGATGTTATCCACTTGATATGTGCTGCAGGAGACAGGTCTGGCGTGATATCAACCCCCAAGTCTTTTTCCTTCTCTGACTCCTGAAGAATTTCCTCTCCCAGATGATACCTTGTATCTGGCCTCCTGCTCCCTACACCTATCTTCATTACATTACATTTGGTTGGGTTAAACTCTAACAACCATTTGTTCGACCATTCCTTCAGCTTGTCTAGGTCTTCTTGAAGCCTCAAACAGTCCTCTTCTGTTTTAATCCTTCTCATAAATATAGCATCGTCCGCAAACATTGAGAGAAATGAATCGATACCCTCCGGGAGATCATTTACATATATCAGAAACCAGATAGGACAGAGTACAGATCCCTGTGGGACTCCACTGGTGACTTCACGCCAATCGGAGGTCTCACCCCTCACCGTAACTCTCTGCTTCCTTTTGCTTAGATACTCCCTTATCCACTGGAGCACCTTACCAGCTACACCTGCCTGTCTCTCCAGCTTATGTACCAGCCTCTTATGCGGTACTGTGTCAAAGGCTTTCTGACAATCCAAGAAAATGCAGTCCGCCCAGCCCTCTCTTTCTTGCTTAATCTTTGTCACCTGATCGTAGAATTCTATCAAGCCTGTAAGGCAAGATTTACCCTCCCTGATCCCATGTTGGCGATTTGTCACGAAGTCCCTTCTCTCCAGATGTGTTACCAAGTTTTTTCTCACGATCTTCTCCATCACCTTGCATGGTGTACAAGTCAAGGACACTGGCCTGTAGTTCAGTGCCTCTTGCCTGTCGCCCTTTTTGTATATTGGGACCACATTCGCCGTCTTCCATATTTCTGGTAGGTTTCCCGTCTCCAGTGACTTACTATACACTATGGAGAGTGGCAAGCAAAGTGCCTCTGCACACTCTTTCAGTATCCATGGTGAGATCCCATCTGGACCAACAGCCTTTCTAACATCCAGATCCAGCAGGTGTCTCTTGACCTCCTCTCTCATAATTTCGAACTCTTCCAAGGCCGCCTGGTTTACCTCCCTTTCTCCTAGCACAGTGACCTCACCCTGTTCTATTGTGAAGACCTCCTAAAACCTCTTGTTGAATTGTTCACACACCTCTCTGTCATTCTCTGTATACCTGTCCTCGCCTGTTCGAAGTTTCAATACCTGTTCTTTTACTGTTGTTTTCCTTCTGATGTGACTGCGGAGTAGCTTTGGTTCGGTCTTGGCTTTGTTTGCTATATCATTTTCAAAACTTTTCTCTGCTTCTCTTCTCACCCAGACGTACTCATTCCTGGTTGTCTGGTATCTCTTTCTGCTTTCTGGTGTTCTGTTATTCCGGAAGTTCCTCCACGCTCATTTGTTCAGTTTCTTCGCTTCCATACATGCCCTATTATACCATGGATTCTTCTGTTGCTTCTCGGATTTTTTCCTTTCGGCTGGGATGAACCTGTTTACTGCCTCCTGACACTTTCGGGTAACATAGTCCATCATACCCTGTACAGACTTATCTCTGAGGTCTGTGCCAAGGTATTTCACTTAGGAAACTTCTCATCTGTTCATAATTCCCCTTTCGGTATGCCAGCCTTTTGATTCCTAGTTCTTTTTTGAGGGAGATAAGTCCTAGCTCTACCAGGTACTCAAAGTTCAATACACTGTGGTCACTCATTCCCAAGGGCGCTTCCATCTTAACTTCCCTTATATCCCACTCATTTAGGGTAAATATCAAATCAAGCATTGCTAGTTCATCTTCTCCTCTCATTCTTGTTGGTTCTTTGATGCGCTGGCTTGGAAAGTTTCTTGTTGCCACGTCCAGCAGCTTAGCTCTCCATGTTTCTGGTCCTCCATGCGGGTCTCTGTTCTTCCAATCTATCTTCCCATGGTTGAAGTCTCCCATAATTAGTAGACCAGATCCATTCCTGCTAACAACAGAAGCTACTCTTTCTATTATGTTAATGGTGGCCATGTTGTTTCTATCATATTCCTGTCTAGGTCTTCTGTCATTTGGTGGTGGATTATATATGACTACGACTATAATTTTTTTCCCTCCATTTGTTACAGTACCTGCTATGTAGTCACTGAAACCTTCACAGCCCTGAATATCCATCTCCTCAAAATCCCAGCCTTTTTTTACCAGCAGAGCTACACCACCCCCACCTCTTCCTTCCCTCTCTTTCCTCATAACATAATAGTCCTGTGGGAACACTGCGTTTGTTATCGTTTTCGTGAGCTTTGTTTTTGTGAGGGATATTATGTCTGGGTTTTCCTCTAGTACCCATTCTCCACGCTCATTTGCTTTATATGTAATTCCATATATGTTAGTGTACATCGCTTTGAGACTCACTTTCTTCTGTCCCTTCTCAAATCGCCTCCTTGGTGAGTGTTCTGCTGGTGGGGGAGGCTGTTCCATGGGTGTGAGGACCTGTGAGGCGGATAACAGGGTCTCAGAGGATACTGGGATGAGGGGCGGGGGATCCAGTGAAGGGGAAGGGACAGGGAGGGTATGCGGTGAAAGGGGAGGGAGGACGGGAAGGAAAGGGGAGGGAGGACGGGAAGGAAAGGGGAGGAGGGAGGACTTGGGAGGAGGGGAGGGGTAGAAGGGTGGGGATTGGGTGTGGGGGAGGGAGATTTGGCTGAACATTTGAGTGGGGGCAGGGAGGGTTTGGGGTAGGGGGGTTTTCTATGCAGAGGAGGGTGGCGAGGTTGTCCTACCTTCTGGTGTTACTGGGTAGCTGGTTGTGGGTTCCCCCCTCGCCTCTGGGGGGGGGAAGGTTATGTTGGGAGCTGTGGCTTCCTGGTTTTTCCCTTTCGCCCTGCGCCTCTTCCTTGCTTCTACCGCCACAGCTCTCTCCTCCCTTGTCATGTCTCTCTGGAGGAATACATTTTTTAATTTTCCCACGTTTTTCAGGGAGCCCTTCCTTGATAGGATCTTCTCCTTTGTGCTCTCGTTTGCAAACACTATCTTTATCATTCGGTCTCGGTCTTTGTTGTACCAACCTAGCCTGAAAACCTTCTCAATGCTATGCTCAGCCTCTTCCATGTCTAGTGCCTTTAGTACTTCATTCACTGCTGCTTTTTCCTTGTCATTCCACTCTGTCCTATTAGAGCCTTCCTGCTCTTTAATACCCACAGCAACCACTGATCTGTTCCTTTCCAGCAGTTGGCTAGTGGAGTGTGCCACCTCCTGTGAGGTGGCTGCTTTCATGGCCACCTCCATCACTGCAGTCATTACTTCAGAGTTATTTTTTTTTAGTATTTCCCAAATGTTGCTTTTATTGTGGCATTCTCATCCAAAAAACTATTACCACCTTCTCCCTGGATGGTTTTCTGATTCTCAGCCTCGATACCATTCTCTTAGAGGGCTCTAATCTCCTCCTTTGCTGCTGTCAGCTCTCTTTTCAGGTTGCTTATTTCGTTCTTCATTTCTTGCATCTCACTCTTGATGTCCTCCAGAAACTGGGCGAACATTTCCTTCATTTCGTCATCTTGGCTCTTCCCTGTTCCCCTGGTACCTCTGGCTGCCATGCTTGCTCCTGTTCCTATAGTTGTGCCATGATACGATTTGTCAGGAGGGCAGAGCGGGATGGGGGAGGGAGAGAGAGAGAGGAAGAGAGAGAGAAAGAGAGAGAGAGAGAAAGGGAGTGATAAAGGGAGAGATAAATGGGTGGGTGGGGGCGATCCGACCCTTCCACTGAAGTGAGAAGAAAGTAGAAGGGGAGGGGGGGAGGAGAGGTGTGTGTGTGTGTGTGTGTGTGTGTCAAAGATCGACCTCTGAGGATCACCCTAAATTGTGCCAAACAGATGGAAGAAGTACTAAGGAATGCTAGAAAATTACAAAGTGATGAGGATGGGAAAGTGTGGTCATTAAGACGAGACCTTTCAAAAGAAGATAGGGAGATTCTGAAACTGAACCTCGCCGAGGCAAAACGTTTAAATGAGAGCAGGAATGAAGAAGAAATCAATTCTTTTTTCTACAAAGTGATAGGGGTAGGTAGGCCAGTAAAGTGGTACATAAAGGCAAACCAACAAAATCATTAGAGAGAGGGGGAACAAGTTCCTCAAGATTGCATACACCAACATAGATGGAGTAAGATCGAAGATACTGGAGTTAAGTGATGTAATACAGCTGCAGACACCAGACATTGTTGCACTCAAGGAGACAAAACTTGAAGATGTTATTTTAAATGAGGTCATATTCCCAAGGAGCTACTCAATTTGGAAACGGGACGGAAAAATTAGGAAAGGCGGTGGCGTTGCTGTGCTGGTGAAAGAACACCTAAAGGTGAACGAAATAATGACTGCCAATCCACAAGTTGACATAATAGCACTAGAGATCTGCCATGAGGATGACAAACTAATGATCATAAATGCATATAGTCCACCGCCAAGCAGCACATGGTCAAATTAGGAGCTAGATAGTAAACCAGAAGGTCTTATAACAATAATGAGAGAGATCATAGCGAGTGCAGATCTCGCTATGACTATAGATCATATCTGTTGATATGATCACGACTGTTGATAGTCGGCGACTTCAACTTGAAATCCATAGATTGGGAAGCATATGAAGCTAAAACAGAAGATTTTTGGACCTGTAAATTTGTAGACCTAATCCTGGAAACATTCTTGTATCAACATGTTAAACAAGCTACGAGGATGAGGGAAGAGGACGTTCCCTCCATGCTATGTTTGATATTTACCAGGAAGGAGGAAGAAATATTTGATATTCAGTGCATTCCTCCCTTGGGTAAAAGTGACCATGTCTTTTTGGGAATAAAGTATGCAATGCGTTATAATCTGGAAGAAAATAAGAAAGTTGATGCAATTGAAAAGCCTGGCTTTTGGAGAGGACATTATGGCAACCATAGAAAATTTTTTAGTGAGTATAATTGGACAGACTTGTTGTTAGGCAAGGAAGTGAATGAATTTATACCAAAACAGAGATGCAGAACTAGGAAACAGGATTGGTTCAACAGAAATTGGGAGAGGGCCAGAGACCAAAAGACACAAAAATGGAATCAATACAGGAAGAGGCCAAACCCCCAAACATACCAGCGATACAAAGATGTGAGAAACAACTACACGGCAGTGAGGAGAGAGGCAGAAAGAAATTTTGAAAAAGGGATTGCAGACAAATGTAAAACAGAACCAGGTCTATTTTATAAATTCATAAACAACAAATTGCAGGTAAAAGATAATATTCAGAGGATGAAAATGGGAAATAGATTCACGGAAAATGAAAAGGAAATGTGTGAAACATTAAACGAAAAGTTCCAAAGTGTGTTTGTACAAAATGAAATCTTCAGGGAACCAGACACAATAAGAATTCCAGAGAACAACATAGAGCACATAGAGGTGTCTAGAGACGAAGTGGAAAAAATGCTAAAGGAGCTCAGTAAGAACACAGCAGTTGGTCCAGATGGAGTTTCACCATGGGTTCTGAGAGAATGTGCACCTGAGCTCAGCATTCCACTTCAACTGATTTTTCAGGCATCCCTGTTTACAAGAGTTTTAGCTGATGTGTGCAAAAAGGCTAACATAGTTCCAATCTACAAAAGTGGAAGCAGGGAAGACCCGCTTAATTATAGACCTGTATCATTGACAAGTGTAATAGTCAAAATATTGGAAAAAATAATAAAAACTAAATGGGTAAATCACCTGAAGAGAAATGATATAATATCAGACAGACAGTATGGTTTTCGATCTGGAAGATCCTGTGTATCGAATTTACTCAGTTTCTATGATCGAGCAACCGAGATATTACAGGAAAGAGACGGGTGGGTTGACTGCATCTATCTGGACCTAAAAAAGGCTTTCGACAGAGTTCCACATAAGAGGTTGTTCTGGAAACTGGTAAATATTGGAGGGGGTGACAGGTAAGCTTCTAACATGGCTGAAAAATTTTCTGACCGATAGAAAAATGAGAGCAGTGATCAGAGGCAATGTATCGGACTGGAGAAATGTCACAAGTGGAGTACCACAGGGTTCAGTTCTTGCACCAGTGATGTTTATTGTCTACATAAATGATTTACCAGTTGGTATACAGAATTATATGAACATGTTTGCTGATGATGCTAAGAAAATAGGAAGGATAAGAAACTAAGATGATTGTCATGCCCTTCGAGATGATCTGGACAAAATAAATATATTGAGCACCACTTGGCAAATGGAATTTAATGTAAATAAATGCCATGTTATGGAATGTGGAACATTGACCCCACACAACCTATATATTATGTGAGAAATCTTTAAAAAATTCTGATAAAGAAAGAGATCTAGGGATGGTTCTAGATAGAAAACTATCACCTGAGGACCACATAAAGAATATTGTGCAAGGAGCCTATGTCACGCTTTCTAACTTCAGAATTGCTTTCAAATACATGGTTGGCGATATACTAAAGAAATTGTTCACGACTTTTGTTAGGCCAAAGCTAGAATATGCAGCGGTTGTGTGGTGCCCATATCCTAAGAAGCACATCAACAAACTGTAAAAGGTGCAAAGACATGCTACTAAGTGGCTCCCAGAACTGAAGGGCAAGAGCTACGAGGAGAGGTTAGAAGCATTAAATGTGCCAAAACTAGAAGACATAAGAAAAAGAGGTGATATGATCACTACATACAAAATAGTAACAGGAATTGATAAAATCGATTGGGAAGATTTCCTGAGATCTGGATCTTTAAGAACAAGAGGTCATTGATTTAAACTAGCTAAACACAGATGCCGAAGAAATATAAGAAAATTCACTTTTGCAAACAGAGTGGTAGACGGTTGAAACAAGTTAGGTGAGAAGGTGTTGGAGGCCAAGACCGTCAGTAGTTTCTAAGCGTTATATGACAAAGAGTGCTGGGAAGACGGGACACCACGAGCGTAGCTCTCATCCTGTAACTACATTTAGGTAATTACTCACACACACACACACACACACACACACACACACACGCACACACACACACACACACACACACACACACACACACACACACACACACACACACACACACACACACACACACACATACACACACACACACACACACACACACACACACACACACACACACACACACACACACACACACACACACACACACACACACACACACACACACACACATTGTGACCAAAGGACAAGAGGTCCGGGAAAGGAGACTTGATTACAGAAAAGGGGACTACAGAAGGATAAGGGACTATGTGGGAGAAGTGCAGTGGGAGGAAGAACTTAGAGGAAAAACAGTGCAAGGTATGATGAACCAAGTCATATTGAAATACAATGAGGCTGAAGAGAGATTTATTCCAACAATAAAGGAAAAAAGCAAGAGGGAATATAATAACCCATGGTTTAATAGACAGTGTCAGGAAGCAAAGGTGAGAAGCAGGAGGGAGTGGAGGAAGTACAGAAGGCAAAGGACAGAGGACAACAGGATTAGATGTAACAGAGCTAGGAATGATTACATTAACATAAGACGAGTGTCGGAAAGAAATTATGAGAATGATATTGCAGTCAAAGCGAAAAAGCAACCTAAATTACTACATAGCCATATAAGAAGGAAGATGTCGGTAAATGACCAAGTGACAAGACTGAGGAAAACAGAAGGGGCATATACAGAAAGCGACAAGGAAATCTGCGAGGTACTGAATGCAAAATTCCATGGAGTGTTCACAACCGAGCCTGAGCAGCTCCCATTGTTAGAAGAGATTACCCAAGATGAAAGACAATCAGATATTGAGGTGACAGCAGAGGATGTAATGAAACAGTTGACAACACTGGATGCAAATAAAGCTGTTGGACCAGACAAAGTATCACCGTGGATACTTAAAGAGGCAGCGCAGGCTCTCAGCGTGCCTCTGGCAATGATCTTTAATGAGTCACTTATGTCGGGAGAATTGCCCAGTTGCTGGAAGGAGGCAAATGTCGTACCGATTTTCAAAAAAGGTGATAGGGAGGAGGCACTTAACTACAGACCCGTATCACTGACAAGCATCCCCTGCAAAATACTTGAAAGAATAATTAGGCTAAGACTTGTTGAGCACCTGGAGAGCATTGGGTTTGTAAACAAGCACCAGCATGGGTTCTGGACAGGGAAATCATGCCTAACAAACCTTTTAGAATTCTATGATAAAGTAACAATGATAAGGCAGGACAGAGAAGGCTGGGCAGACTGCATATTTCTTGACTGCCAAAAGGCCTTTGATACAGTACCGCACATGAGACTGCTATACAAACTTGAGAGGCAGGTAGGAGTTTGCGGAAAGGCCCTAGTATGGGTGAAGAACTACCTAACAGGAAGGAGCCAGAGGGTAATGGTAAGGGGCGAGAAGTCGGACTGGCGAACAGTAACAAGTGGAGTACCTCAAGGATCGGTGCTGGGACCAATCCTCTTTCTAATTTACGTAAATGATATGTTTACAGGAGTGGAATCATACATGTCAATGTTTGCGGATGACGCAAAATTAATGAGAAGAGTTGTGACAGACGAGGATTGTAGGATCCTCCAAGAGGACTTAAACAGGTTGCAGAGATGGTCAGGGAAATGGCTACTGGAGTTTAACACCAGTAAATGTAAAGTTATGGAAATGGGATCAGGTGACAGGAGACCAAAGGGACAGTACACAATGAAGGGGAACAGCCTACCTGTAACGATTCGAGAAAGAGACCTGGGAGTGGATGTGACACCTAATCTAACTCCTGAGGCACATATATATAGGATAACGACAGCAGCGTACTCTACACTGGCGAAAATTAGAACTTCATTCAGAAACCTAAATGAGGAGGCTTTTAGGGCGCTTTACACTGCCTACATGAGACCCGTCTTAGAGTATGCCGCGCCATCATGGAGCCCCCACCTGAAGAAACACATAAAGAAACTGGAGAAGGTTCAGAGGTTTGCGACGAGGCTTGTCCCAGAGTTACGAGGGATGGGATATGAAGAGCGTCTGAAGGAACTGAACCTTACGACACTAGAGAAAAGAAGGGAGAGAGGAGATATGATAGGGACATATAAAATACTCTGGGGAATTGACAAAGTGGAAATAGATGAAATGTTCACACGTAATAATAACAGAACGAGGGGACATGGGTGGAAAGTGGAAACTCAGATGAGTCACAGAGATGTTAGGAAGTTTTCTTTTAGCGTGAGAGTAGTGGAAAAATGGAATGCACTTGGGGAACAGGTTGTGGAAGCAAATACTATTCATACTTTTAAAACTAGGTATGATAGGGAAATGGGACAGGAGTCATTGCTGTAAACAACCGATAGCTGGAAAGGCGGGATCCAAGAGTCAATGCTCGATCCTGCAAGCACAAATAGGTGAGTACAAATAGGTGAGTACAGTTTGTCCCAGTCCAAAAGGAAAACAGAAAAACGAAGATGAGAAACCCATGGTTTAATCAGAGATGTGGGCTTGCTAAGCAGCAAAGTAAAAGGGCATGGAGAAACTATAGGAATAACAGGACACTGGAGAGCAGAGAAAGATACCAGAATGCCAGGAATGAATATGTCAGGATGAGAAGAGAGGCAGAAAGACAATACGAAAATGACATCGCAAGCAAGGCAAAGACTCAGCCTAAATTGTTGCATAGCCACACCAGGAGAAAAACAACAGTAAAAGAACAGGTTATGAAATTAAGGATAAGGGCGGAAGGATTCACTACAAATGATAAGGAAGTGTGTGAGGAATTGAATAAGAAATTCCAGGAGGTCTTCAACTTAGAGCAAGGAGAAATTCCAGAGGTAAGAGAGGGAATAGCTAACCAGGAACCACTGGAAGACTTTGAGATTACCAGCGGGGAAGTAAGGAAGTGTTTACTAGAGTTGGATGTGACAAAGGCTATAGGCCCAGATGGAATCTCCCCTTGGGTTCTAAAGGAAGGAGCAGAAGAACTGTGCCTACCACTCTCCATAGTGTATAACAAATCACTGGCAACAGGGGAACTGCCAGATATTTGGAAAGCAGCTAACGTAGTCCCGATATACAAGAAAAGGGATAAACAGGAGGCACTGAACTACAGCCAGTGTCCCTAACCTGCATACCATGCAAGCTGATGGAGAAGATTGTGCGAAAAAAACTAGTGGAGCATCTGGAGCGAAGGATCTTTGTAACACAGCATCAACATGGGTTCAGGGATGGCAGGTCCTGCCTCACAGGGTTACTTGAATTCTACGACCAGGCAACAAAAATAAGGCAAGAAGAGAAGGGTGGGCAGACTGCATATTTTTGGATTGTCAAAAAGCCTTTGATACAGTGCCACACAAGAGGCTAGTGCGAAAGTTGGAGATGCAGGCTGGAGTGAAAGGGAAAGTACTCCTGTGGATAGAGGAGTACCTAAGCAACAGGAGACAACGAGTCTGTGTGAGGGGTGAAGTCTCAGATTGGCGAGACGTTACAAGTGGAGTTCCACAGGGGTCAGTCCTTGAACCTATACTGTTTTTGGTATATTTAAATGATCTCCCAGAGGGTATAGATTCGTTCCTCTCAATGTTTGCCGACGATGCAAAAATTATGAGGAGGATTCAAACAGAGGAGGATAGTAGGAGGCTACAAGATGACCTAGATAGACTGAGTGAATGGTCCAACAAATGGCTGTTGAAGTTCAACCCGAGTAAATGCAAAGTAATGAAACTAGGCAGTGGAAATAGGAGGCCAGACACAGGATACAGAATAGGAGATGAAGTACTTAATGAAACAGACAGAGAGAAAGATCTAGGAGTTGATATCGCACCAAACCTGTCTCATGAAGCCCACATAAAGAGAATAAAGTCTGCGGCATATGCGAGGCTGGCTAACATCAGAACGGCGTTCAGGAACCTGTGTAAGGAATCATTCAGAATCTTGTACACCACATATGTAAGACCAATCCTGGAGTATGCTGCCCCAGCATGGAGCCCGTACCTTGTCAAGCACAAGACGAAGCTGGGAAAAGTCCAAAGGTATGCTACTAGACTAGTCCCAGAACTAAGAGGCATGAGTTATGAGGAAAGGCTGCGGGAAATGCACCTTACGACACTGGAAGACAGAGGAGTAAGGAGGGACATGATCACAACCTACAAAATCCTTAGGTGAATCGACCGGGTAAACAAGGATGAACTATTCAACACTGGAGGGACGCGAACAAGGGGACACACGTGGAAGCTGAGTACCCAAATGAGCCACAGAGACATTAGAAAGAACTTTTTCAGTGTCAGAGTAGTTAGTAAACGGAATGCACTAGGAAGTGATGTGGTGGAGGCTGACTCCATACACAGTTTCAAATGTAGATATGATAGAGCCCAGTAGGCTCAGGAATCTGTACACCAGTTGATTGACGGTTGAGAGGCGGGACCAAAGAGCCAAAGCTCAACCCCCGCAAGCACAATAAGGTGAGTACAATTAGGTGAGTACACACACACATCTATATTCAAGAAGAAATCAAGAAGAGCAGAGTGGCATGGGAAAGTGAGATAACTAGGCTTACAACTGAATTTTGCTGGAATAAGGGTAGCATGGCAAAGGGAGGGGGAGTGGTGGGAGATTTAGTAGTGAGTGTGGGAGTGGTGGGGGTCAACCAGTGGGGAAGGCGACCAACATGACCCTTCACTGAGGAGGTCAATCATAATCCATGGATTACTTGAAGCCAATGCATCATCGAGGCAGGATAGGATGGAGATTGAAGATTTTGAGCTACAGGGGATCTTGAGAGATATCAGAGCCGAGATAGCAGGGAATGAGGTGGGAATCCACCGCCGCATTGGGGCGTATAACTGTAACAAGAAACGATCTGTCCTGGTACAGTTCACTAATAAGGAGGCTGTGGATTACATATTGCAACACAAGCACTTACTCAGAGGTAGCGAAAACTATTACAACGTGAATACTGACAAATACATGACCAAAGATGAGCAGATAGCCCACAGGGTGAGCCGTACTCGACATATCTCCTCAAATTTGAGCGTAGTTACCTATCTTGAGGTTATCTTGAAATGATTTCGGGGCTTTAGTGTCCCCGCGGCCCGGTCCTCGACCAGGCCTCCACCCCCAGGAAGCAGCCCGTGACAGCTGACTAACTCCCAGGTACCTATTTACTGCTAGGTAACAGGGGCATTCAGGGTGAAAGAAACTTTTGCCCATTTGTTTCTGCCTCGTGCGGGAATCGAACCCACGCCACAGAATTAAGAGTCCTGCACGCTATCCACCAGGCTACGAGGCCCCCCTCAACCTACCCCAGTGCTAACCCACCCCGTGCCTCACCCTGTGCTAACAAGCCCACACCTGCTTTCCAGGTTACTCCCTCCTCAAATCAGCCCTCCCTCCCCCTGCTTATCTCCCCAACACCTCCCCTGATTCCTCTGACCCCATTGCATTTGAATCCATCTGAATCATCCCACATTCCAAGGCCCCCCCCTCATCCTCTCAATCCACAAAACCCGACTAGCCCTCATCCCCTCAACCCCCAAACCTGACCAACCCTCATCCCCTCAACCCCCAAAACCCGCCCAGCCCTCATCCCCTCAACCCCCCAAAACAGCCCAGCCCTCACCCCTCCTAATCCCCTCATCTTCCATGTGACCCTCTACCCTTGCGAGGGGGGGGGGCACATGGACCTCCCGTGGGGGATGGAGGGACCCACCCACCTCTTACTCCATTTCTCTTTTCCCCCTTCTGCCCTAATGCCCACACCTACCCCTGAGTTTTCCCTGACTAATACAACCTCCCTCCCACTATCTCTATCCATGTTCCATCTGCCCCTCTTCCCCCGACCCCCCTCTATCCTTCTCCTCCCTCCCCAACCTCTCCACCTCTATCTGACTCTCAACATTACGCTACTTCCCAACTCCTCTATGCCTCTCAGACTATGCCTAATCTTCAAACCCAGAATGCCCTTTCTACACCAAAACTACCTACCCAGGCTCTACCCCAGACCTTCCTACCTTCCGTCCAAGATGCCCAGCCCCCATTCGCCCCCCAAGCACCCCCTCCAGACTCCGTCCACCCCCCAGATCCCCCCAGCCCCCATTCACCCCCCAGACACCCGCCAGATCCCCCCTCTCCCAGACCCCCAGAGAAAGGGTGAACTCTGGTACCAGAGTTTCCATGAAGAATTTCAAGGTTTGGTGCAACAATGCTGATGGGGTATCTAATAAAGCAGAAGAGATAGAAGAGAGAGTGAGTAAGGCAGATCCTGACATAGTTACAATAGTGGAAACTAAAATAAATGCCATGATCTCAGATGCAATCTTTCCAAAGGGCTACCAGGTGATAAGAAAAGAGAGGACAAAGAGACAGGGAGGGGTAGTGGCACGCCTAATAAAGCGGAAATGGAAGTTTGAAGACCTGGGAAATCGGGTTACCAATGAGAGCAAAAGCTTCATACAAGGAACTCTGACAGCAGATGGGAGGAAGATTGTGATCTTGGTAAACTACAATCCCCCACAAACAGTAGAAGACAAAGGAAGGAGTATGATGACAACAACAAGATATGCATAGATGAACTGCAGAAGACAGCAACATTAGCTCACAGAATGAGAGCGAAGTTGCTGGTCATGGGGGGACCTAAATCATGTAGAGATAAATTGGGAAGCAAGGAATCCCCATGGAGGGGACGAAACGTGGGGAGCAAGGTTAGAAGATGTTATAGACAGGAATTTCCTAACACAACATGTGAAGGAAGACACAAGGGAAAGAGGAGGAGATGCACCGAGCCTATTAGGCCTGATTTTCACCCAGAACGTAGAAGATATCGAGAATTTGGAGCATGAAATACCTCTAGGGGCCAGCGACCATTGTATCCTAGTCTTTGACTGCATGATGGAATTCAAACTTGTGACCATGGGAAAAGAGGTCTGGGAAAGGATAGTTGACTTCAGGAAAGGGGACTTCAGGAGGATGAGGGAGATATATCTGGTAGAAGTGCAGTGGGAGGAAGAAATTAGAGGAAAAACAGTCCAAGATATGATGGACCTAGTCATACGGAAATGCCAGGAGGCCGATGAGAGATTTATACCAACAGTAAAGTGAAAAAATAAGAGGGAATATAATTACCAATGATTTAATAGACAGTTTCAGGACGCAAAGATGGCCAGCTGGTAGGAGTGGAGGAAGTACCGAAGACAAAGGACAGAGGACAACAGGATCAGATGCAACAGAGCTAGGAACGATTACATTAACATAAGCCGAACATCGGAAAGGAACTATGAGAACGATATTGCGATCAAAGCGAAAAAGCAACCTAAATTACTACATTCATTTAAGAAGAAAAATGTCGGTGAACGACAAAGTGACAAGACTAAGAAAAACAGAGGGGGCATATACTGAAAGTGAGAAGGAAATCAGCATGGCACTGAATGCTAGTTTCCATGGAGTGTTCACAACTGAGCCTGAGCAGCTCCCATTGTTAGAAGAGATTGCCCTAGATGAAAGACTATCAGATATAGAGGTGGCAGCAAAGGAGGTAATGAAACAGTTGACAACCCTGGATGCAACTAAAGCAGTTGAACCAGACAAAGTTTCACCGTAGATACTAAAAGAAGCAGCGCAGGCTCTCAGCGTGCCTCTGGCAATGATCTTTAATGAATCACTTATGTTGGGAGAATTGCCCAGTTGCTGGAAGAAAGCAAATGTCGTACCGATTTTCAAGAAAGGTGATACGGAGGAGACACTTAACTATAGACCTGTATCATTGACAAGCATCCCCTGCAAAATACTTGAGAGAATAATTAGGCTACGACTGGTTGCACACCTGGAGAACGTTAGGTTTGTGAACAAACAGGCACGATTTCCCTTTCCAGAACATGGGTTCTGGAAAGAGAAATTGTGCCTGACTAACCTTTTGGAGTTCTATGATGAAACAACGAGGATAAGACAGGACAGAGATGGTTGGGCAGACTATATTTCTGGACTGGCAAAAAGTCTTTGATACAGTACTGCACATTAATCTGCTGTTCAAACTCGAGAGGCAGGCGGGGGTGGGAGGAAAGGCCCTAGCATGGATAAGGAACAACCTAACAAGAAGGAGCCAAAGAGTTATGGTAAGGAGCGAGAAGTCGGACTGGCGAACAGTAACGAGTGGAGTACATCAAGGATCGATGTTTGGATCAATTCTATTTCTAATATATGTTAACGACATGGATACAGGCGTAGAGTCCTACATGTCAATGTTCGCGGATGACGCAAAGTTGATGAGAAGAGTTGTGACAGATGAGGATTGCAGGATCCTCAAAGAGGACCTGAACAGGTTGCAGAGATGGACAGAGAAATGTCTACTAAAGTTCAACAAGAGCAAATGTAAAGTTCTGGAAATGGGACTAGGTGATAGGAGACCAAAGGGACAGTACACAATGAAGGGTAACTGCATACCTGTGACGACGCGTGAAAGAGACCTGGGCAAAAACGTATCACCTAATCTATCTCCTGAAGCACATATAAATAGGGTAACGACAGCAGCGTACTCTACACTGGCAAAAGTTAGAACATCATTCAGAACCCTAAGTAAGGAGGCATTTAGGGAGCTTTACACTGCCTACGTGAGACCAGTCTTAGAGTATGCCGCCTCATCATGGAGTCCCCCATCCAAAGAAGCATATAAGGTAACTGAAAAAGGTTCAGAGGTTTGCAACAGGACGCGTCCCAGAGTTACAACGGATGGGATATGAGGAGCGCCTGAAGGAACTGAACCTTACGACACTAGAAAGAAGAAGGAAGAGGGGGGACATGATAGGAACGTACAAAATACTCAGGGGGAATGACAGAGTGGACATAGACGAAATGTTCACATGGAATAGTAACAGAACGAGTGGACATGGGTTGAAGCTGGAAACTCAGATGAGTCACAGGTGTTGGAAATTTCCAACACTAACAAATTACCATTGTATGATACATCATTTTTATTATATACTAACTACAGTAGTTATTAATTTCGCTAACGGCAATGTCAACATAAATTAACAGTTTTTATCTGCGCATTAGTGCTAGAATTCTCACGACATCGAGTAACAAAATTGCATCAGATAATGTCTATCTAGACACGCTTATTACCATTATGTTAGAGAATTGAATGTGGTTCTCTAAAATTATCAGTATTCCATGAAATAATTAACTACGGATAATATGACTCCCAATAATCAAAAACCGAGAGTTATTAACTAAAATTATTATCTAGTAGCAGTGCCCAAATGAGCTGCAGAGATATTAAAATGAACTTTTTTAGTGTCAGAGTGATTGACAAATGGAATGTATTAGGAAGTGATGGGGTGGAGGCTGACTCCATACACAGTTTCAGGTGTAGATATGATTGAGTCCAATAGGCTCAGGAACCTTTACACCTGTTTATTGACAGTTGAGAGGCGGTACCAAAGAGCTCGACCCCCGCAAGCACAACTTGGTGAGTACAACTAGGTGAGTACACACATGCACACGCATACACACGCACAAGCACACACACACATGCACACACACACAGGGAGCCGATGGCCTAGCGGAAAGCACGCTAGGCACGTGATCCTGTGGTCCCGGGTTCGATCCCCGGCGCTGGTGAGAAACGATGGGCAGAGTTTCCTTCACCCTATGCTCCTGTTACCTAGCAGTAAATTGGTATCTGGGAGTTAGTCAGCAGTCATGGGCTGCTTCCTAGGGTGTGTGTGTGTGTGGTGCGGAAAAAAATAGTAGTAGTAGAAACAGTTGATTGACAGTTGAGAGGCGGGCTGAAAGAGCAGAGCTCAACCCCCGCAAGCACAACAACTAGGTGAACACACACACATTGGATTGGACATCTGGAATTGGAAACAAACATGGCAGGGAGCAGACGTAACACAGAGGGAGGAGGAGGACAAGATGTATCGCTTTAGGATGAACTCAACTAGATGTACTTGAGGATGTAGGAGTGGGGAACCCCTCCACAGGCGTTTCAACAGCCCCAGTGGGATTAGGATAACACCTATCTCCCACCCATTAGAAGCCCTAGCTGCCCAAGCCCCTACATTCCTCCACCAACCTAAGCCCTCCCTTCTCCCCCAGCCCCCTATCCTCTGCTTCCTCTCCCACCCCCCCTAATTCCTCCCTTCTCCCCAACCCCCCCAAACCCTCTCTTCTCTCCTGCTCCCACAAGCCCTCTTTACTCCCCCCTCCCCCAAAGCCTTCCTTACCCCCCCCCCAATGCCCTCCCTCCCCCATTTCCCTGCCAAACCCCCCTTTTCTCTCACTTCACCCCAAGCCCTCCCTTCTCCCCCACCCCTCCATGCCCTGACTTTGCCTCTACCCTCTCCAAATCAGATCCTCCCAGCCCCCCACAACCCAGGTCCTCCCTCACTCTCAGCTCCCCTCACAACCCAGGGGCCCTCTTCCCCCTCACCATCCAGACCCTCCATGTTTACCTACTCAAGTGGAATCAACTGAAACTGAGGATGGACAGAAAAGAGTCAGCTTCAAGGTGATGTACATGAACATAGATGTGATTACAAGCAAGGCAAGTGAACTTAGGGAAAGAGCACAAGAAGCAAACCCAGATGTAATTGGACTCATGGAAACAAAACTCTCAGGAATCATAACGAATGCGGGGTTTCCCCAGAATTACGCTGTAATAAGGAAAGAGAGGGAGGGTAGGGGAGGAGGAGGCGGAGTGGCCCTCCTCTTGAGTAAGGAATGGAGTTTCAAGGAGATGGTTATCCCAGGCTGTGAAGGGTTTAGAGACTACATAACAGGAAACTTGAAAATGGGAGGACCTAGAGTAGTAGTAGCAGTGATATATAACCCTCAACCAAATGACAGAAGACCCAGGCCAGGGTATGACAGAAACAACATGGCAGTTAATAACATAATTGAGAGGGCAGCCTCTGCTGCCTGTAGAAATAAAACCCATCAGACACTCGCCTGGCGTTCCGCGAGCGCTATGTCATGGGTTCGTATCCTGGCCGGGGAGGATTTACTGGGCGCTAATTCTTAACTGTAGCCTCTGTTTAACGCAACCGTAAAATGTGTACTTGGATGAAAAAACGATTCTTCGCGGCAGGGGATCGTATTCCAGGGACCTGCCTGAAACGCTACGCGTACTAGTGGCTGTACAAGAATGTAACAACTCTTGTATATATCTCAAAAAAAAAAAATGTGCATTTACAGAGGTGAAATGTAATTCTGATCAGCTTCCATACATACTTTATACACATACATATACATACACACACACATATACGTTCAAATACATATATATACACACACACATGCATTCACATACATTTGTCTATTTTACTCTGACAGGGTGAGATAGCTGCTAGAGAAACTAGAGTGCAAATAAGCACTTAATCACTGAAGGTGATTAAGGTGATTTTACAAGCTCAGGTTATATAGTTATATCACATACATAAATTGTATAATTTATTAATTACATGGTCAGTCTTGGGTACAAGTCCAATATATCATCAAGTGTTGCAGTACTCATATAGTAATTACATTGTTCAGCATACCTTAGCCCAGGAGGGCGAAAGTCAGTCAGTATGGGACATTCTACAATATAATGTTCAAGACAGTGCATTTTTTCTCTTTCACAAAGTTGACACATTAAAAAAGCATGAAGAAACTATAGAAATAACAGGACATTTGAGAGGAGGGAATATTACCAGAGAGCCAGGAATAAATACGTCAGGGTAAGAAGAGGGGCAGAAGGGCAATATAAAACGACATAGCAAGCAAGGCCAGACCCAGCCCAAATTGCAGCATAGCCACATCAGGTGAAAGACAACAGAGAAGGAACAGGTAACGAAACTGAGGATATGGGCAGACAGATTCACTACAAACGACAAAGAAGTGAGCGAGGAACTCAATATGAAATTCCAGAAAGTCGTCACATTAGAGAAAGGAGAAGTTCTTGAGACAGGAGAAGGAATAGATAATCAGGCACCACTAGAGAAAATTGAGATTACCTGTGGGGATGTAAGGAAGCTTTTGCTTGAGTTGTATGTGACAAAGGCTATAGGCCCACATGGAATATCACCATGGATACTAAAGGAAGGAGCAGAAGCACTGTGCCTGCCACTCTTCATGGTGTATAACAAATCACTGGTAACAGGTGAACTGACAAAGATTTGGAAGGCGGCAAATGTAGTCCCGATATACAAGAAGGGGGGATAGACAGGAGGCACTAAACTACAGGCCAGTGTCCCTAACTTGCATACCATGCAATTTAATAGAGAAAATTGTGCAAAAAAAGCTAGTCGAACATCTGGAGCGAAGGAACTTTGTGACACAACACCAACATGGATTCAGGGATGGCAAGTCATGCCTCACAGGATTAATGGAATTCTTTGACACAGTGCCAAACAAGAGACTAGTGCGAAAGCTGGAGATGCAGGGATGAGTGAAAGGAAAGGTATTCCCTTGGATAAGGGAGTACCTAAGTAACAGAAAGCAGCGAGTCACAGTGCGGGTTGAGGTCTCAGGTTGGCGAGACGTCACCCGTGGGGTTCCCCAGGGTTCAGTCCTTGGACCCATACTGTTTTTTATATATGTAAATGATCTTCCGGATGGTATAGAATCATTGCTCTCATTGTTTGCTGATGATGCAAAAATTATGAGGATTAAGATGGAGGAAGACATTTTCGGTTTCCCATAGGTGTATGAATAACTTGTCTTGAGAATGGTGCAGGAGAGCATTTGAGAAACTTTTACTCCAAAAATCCAAACATATCCCGCCAAACACACACCGAAACTACGACGTTGGTACAACATTCGAATAAGTTTTAACACTTCCTAACCAGTTATAACAACCAATATAGCAAGTTGTGACAAAGTTCTAATACGTCATAAACACGTTAAGCCAAGATGTAACAACTTTATTACAAGTTGTAACAAGCGGAAAATAGAGACAATTACGGTTTGTGTTTCCAGGGATATCTTTTATAATAAACGTTTTTTTTTTTTGTAAACTATGTTGATTCTAATGTATTACAAATAGTTTTTACATGTTTAAATATATATTTTATGGTCATTTTTGTAAAATTCATTAGTCAATTGTGAATGATATTTAATGGTTGTATGAAACATTCAAAATACATTTAGTTATTCTATGATCAGATCAAATTAATTTTCATAATTTTGCTTAAAATCGATTTTTTTAACACAATTTGACTCCTTATGTGTCCAGGTAAACACTAATATCATGTTTAAATATAATTTTTTTGTATTATTCCCTAAAATAATTTATTTAAATTGTGAATGTTGCTTGATTGAGGTGTGAAACATTCTAAAACTTTTTCCTGTCTTATATATTGACAGCTTATTTTAACTGTCTCAAGTGAACAGTTCTTCAAACAAGAAGTATAGATTATAGTGTTGTGGAGTATAGTGTCGTGGAGTATAGTGTTGTAGAGTATAGTGGTGTGGATTATAGTGCTGTGGTGTATAGTGTCGTGGAGAATAGTTGTGTGAAGTATTGTGTCGTGGTGTATAGTGTAGTGGAGTATAGTGTCATGGTGTATAGTGTCGTGGAGTATAGTGTCTTGGAGTATACTGTCGTGGTGTATAGGGTCGTGGTGTATAGTGTAGTGGAGCATAGTTTCATGGTGTATAGTGTAATGGTGTATAGTGTCATGGTGTATAGTGTCGTGGAGTATAGTGGCATGGTGTATATTATCGTAGTTTATAGTGTTATGGTGTATAGTGTCGCGAATTATAGTGTCGTGGAATATAGTGTCGTAGTGTATAGTGTCATGGTGTATAGTGTCGTGGTGTATAGTGTCGTGGGGTATAGTGTCGTTGTGTATAGTGTCGTGGAGTATAGTGTTGTGGAGTATAGTGCCGTGGAGTAGAGTGTCGTGGTGTATAGTGCCATGGAGAATAGAATCGTGGAGTATAGTGTCGTTGTGTATAGTGTCGTGGAGTAAAATGGTGTGGAGTATAGTGTCGTGGAATATAGTGTCGTGTAGTATAGTGACGTGGTGTATAGTATGCTGGAGTATAGTGTAGTGGAGTATAGTGCAGTGCTGTATAGTGTCGTGGTGTATAGTGACGTGGAGTATAGTGTCGTTGTGTATAGTGGCGTGAATTATAGTGTCGTGGTGTATAGTGTCATGGGGTATAGTGTCGTGTTGTATAGTGTCGTGGTGTATACTGTCATGGTGTATAGTGTCGTTGAGTATAGTGTCGTGGTGTATAGTGTCGTGGCGTATAGTGTCGTGGAGTATAGTGTCATGGTGTATAGTGTCTGGAGTATAGTGTTGTGGAGTATAGTGTCGTGGTGTATAGTGTCGTGGAGTATAGTGTCGTGGTGTATAGTGTCGGAGTGTATACTGTCATGGTGTATAGTACTGTGGAAAATAGTGTCGAGTTGTATACTGTCGTTGAGTATAGTGCCGTTGAGTATAGTGTCGTGAAGTATAGTGACGTGAAGTATAGTGTCGTGGTGCATAGTGTCGTTGTGTATAGTTGTGTGAAGTATAGTGTCGTGGAGTATAGTGTCATGGAGTATAGTGTCGTGGTGTATAGTGTCGTGGTGTATAGTGTCGTTGTGTATAATCTCGTGGAGTATAGTGTCGTGGAGTATAGTGTCGTGGAGGATAGTGTCGTTGAGTATAGTGTCGTGGTGTATAGTGTCGTGGAGTATAGTGTCGTGGAGTATAGTGGTGTGAAGTAGTGTGTCGTGGTGCATAGTGTAGTGGAGTATAGTGTCGTGGTGTATAGTGGCGTGAAGTATAGTGTCGTGCTGTATAGTGTCGTGGTGCATAGTGGCGTGAAGTATAGTGTCGTGGTGTATAGTGTCGTGGTGTGTAGTGTCGTGGTGTATAGTGTCATTGTGTATAGTGGCGTGGAGTATAGTGTCGTGGAGTATAGTGTCGTGGTGTATAGTGACATGGTGTATAGTGTGGAGTATAGTGTCTTGGAGTATAGTGTCGTGGTGTATAGTGTCGTGGAGTATATTGTCGTGGAATATACTGTCGTGGAGTATAGTGGTGTGAAGTATTGTGTCGTGGTGTATAGTGTCGTGGTGTATAGTGTAGTGGAGTATAGTGTCATGGCGTATAGTGTCGTGGAACATAGTGTCGTGGTGTATAGTGTCGTAGAGTATAGTGGCATGGTGTATAGTGTCATGGTGAATAGTGTCGTGGTGTGTTGGATATTTCCAACATCGAATACAGCATTGTTGTATTCTCATTACTTATTTCTAACCATATTAATATTGTAGTAAGTAAAATCAACAACTTGTAGAATTCTCCTGTACTAATAATTCATCTGTGCATTAGGCTAGAATTTTCACGTCACCTGACGCCAGTATTGCGTCAGATTTCTTTACAGTAAAACACATTATATTCAATTTGTGTGAGAATTAAATACGATTCTCCATAATTAAAGCATTCTGTATGACAACTGATTGCAGACGAATTGTTCTCTAACTAAAAGCCGAATAGAGCGTTAGAATCATAGCGTCTACCTCGCGGTAGTGTTAACGTCATCAATGAATGCCATGGGGAGACATTAATTCCTCTCCCTTATATATTTACTATTCTTAAATAGTTAAATAATAATATTTCGTTCCTCTAAATAATAAACCCGTCCAGTCTTTAGAGTTTCAAGCGCGAATGCGAGAAATATTAATGTTCATGCCAATAATTTGTGTTATGAACGTCGACTCGGCGTGGGTAGGGGGACGCCATCCTCAGTCGGTGCGTGGACACATGCAGAGTTGAAAGGAAGCAAACTTGCGCTCACCGTACTCATAAGAATACGCCATTGTCCAGCAAATAGGACAAGTGTGTCCATCCACAGATGAAAGCCGCCACTGTGAGGCGTGAACGACCTTGCAGATAATATCTTCAACTAGTGCTGGTGTTAAAAGAGGGACCCTAGACTTGGTTCCTGACGACACGTGATCAGCCAGCTTGAAACGCATCAATCCAGGATAGGTTCACCGGAGCCTGGGATGCGAAATTACGGCAATCTTAATACTTATACAGTGCCCACAGCTAAGTACCTTTTATTTGATGCATCATTTACAGGTTTAATAATAGCGGGGTGATTGCGCGTCACGCGGCGAGATAACACCTAATAACAGGTGATTAGAATTCCATCTGTAGATATCAATAATCTTGAATATGAATTGAGTAGTTAAATCAATTGCTACTGGTAGTTATTTATTTTGCAGCTCGAGAGACGAATTCCTCATGCTGTCTTCTCCATGTTAACCGTGCCATTCATCAGTGTACTAGACTTGGAGATTAAGAAGACTTCCAGGGTTATCTAAAGGAACCTACTACAAGCTAAGGCTTATTTCTTTTTTTCCATATTCTAGCAATTTGATACATTCAGAATGTTCAACATAATGTGTGATTTACTGTAACTCCTTACTATGCTCATATTCATGTCCTTCTTTATATGAATAATATTATATTCAGCATTATTTATAGGATTAGATTATTATTAATTGAATTAGTGAACTAACCACACTGATTCCTGGACGTACTTACCTCCAGCAATAACCCCCCAATTTTAGGTGTTTGAGGTTTGTTTCTTTAATAATACAGCCCATTAATTATTCTTATGATCAGACTTTCTAGTCATATCCATAGTCACTGGTTTTCTCTAGAATTTTATCTAATGATCTGAAATTCTCAGTTTCCCTCTTTACTATAAAAGCGGGTGGTCCTTCGTAATTTAATTTACTACTTTAATTATTAATTAATCAGAATCAAGCCCAAATATCCCACATTATGGTCCTTCAAACCGGATGGGCATTAAATCTATAATTAAAATATTAACCATTAATAACTAATCCTTGTGTGATAGAAGCTAGACTAACTATTTAATTAATTGTGTCAACTAACAGTGTAACACACCAGTTAGCCTAGATCACACTAACAGCTACCTTATACAAAGCTTTAGTGGGTCATAGGCAAGTACCCACAACATTTAGACCTACACTTCATACTGAAGTAGAATCTTTAGGTCACCAAGAGCCACAGCTCATAACCTTATATTAATCACTAACACCAATTAAGTGTTAACCATTTAGGCTATACCAATGTTTCAATATATGGCTGTCAGCAGACTGTCCATTATAGCCTGAATCCATGTTACAATTACTGATTCACTCAAGTCAGTGGATCATTAACATTTAGGGATCCAGTATACTAATATAAATTACTGATCTCATACTAGTTAATCATTACTAACCCTGATAATATTTTATTCCACAATTAGGAGTACATTCAGGAGTTAGATAATATTTACGATGTCTATGTGACATCTCGTCACATAGTATTAAAAAAAAAATAGAAAATCTGGAACTTCGTCTGTGGTAAGGTAAGGAGAAGACTCACAAAACACAAGTAAATTTTAACAACGAAATTTTAATTACGTTAAATAAACAAACATGAATAAAATGGACTTACAAATTCGTATAATAAAATCAATCAATCAAAATAATAAGAATAATTAAATGACACAAGGAAAAGTTACGTTAAGACAAAATAACAAGATGTGCAATATACAAAAAATGAAAGGTGCTGGAATATTGGCTTTAAGCTATCACCTCTCTTAGTACACGTACGCCAAAGCTTACGTCTAGCAGGGAGAAGTGTTAACTTTGTGAAAGCACGGAATATTCTGAAGACTGAGGTCGTGGCGGCCCCAGACATCAAGTAGTATGGGGGGGTGGAGTGCAGTTGCAGCCCGACCGGCGACCAATCAGAGGAGCCGGCAGCAAGACGGGTAGTTTGGCGGTTTGAGTCTGAGCAGGTGTTCCTGGCTGCATACGTTTTGCTCTCTGGCAAACCTTGCTGGTGTTGTTGTCGTTGTTGGATATTTCTTCCATAGTAGTTTTATATAGTTGTAACGACGTAATTGTGGAGGGAAGAGCAGGCTCAATCTCTTGAAGGAGATTATTGTCACAACTCTCCCCCGAAGCCTGCGGTTCTGGAAGAAGTACGTCGTTATGTGGTGGAGTATTAGATGGAGTCGCTTCTACTTCATAAACTCTGGAGAGATCATGGGCTAAGATGTTGTTGGACTCTTGGTATAGCGTGTCTCCAGGTTGAATTTCTGCAGTTAGCAAGCCCATAGTAGAAGACGTTGAGATGAGAAGTGGGCGTGCTGCAGGAGGTGTAGGGTGGTGTGGTCCGTGTTGAGGGTGGACCGAGCACTTTTCAGGTGTGGAGTGAAGTGCTGAAGCTTCAGGATGAGGAAGAGTAGCTCCTTGCCAATTGTTCCGTAGTTCCTTGTAGCAGTAGTCGCTGACAGGTGTATTCTTCTCGCCTCGTTGCTGCATCACGACACCACCAACGTCGGTACCACTGGCGTTGACATGGAGGATGAAGGGCTTATCTGACGAGGTGAGAGTGGAATTAGAATAGGGCAAAGGAGCACGATTATTATCCTGAAAGTATTTGGGTAGATCATTAAGGAATTCGGAATTAGAAAGCGCTGACTCCTTGTCAGTGCTTTCGGGAGGAGAAGCTGGGAAGGTCTCACTGTGGATGTAGGGTTCTGTGAAGGTGGAATAGTTAATTAGGACAGTGGGAGGAGTACCATTATATTGCTTCAGGAGGTTGACGTGGCACAGCTGGGTCTTCCGCCGCCTATCTGGAGTCTCTATTACGTAGTTGTTGTTATTCCTGCACTCTTTGACGCGGTAGGGTCCTGAAAACCTGTTTTGTAAAGGTGAACCTGGGATAGGGAAATATGCAAGGACGAAGTCTCCCGGCTTGAATTTTCTTACTTTGCTGGTCTGGTCATAATGAGTCTTCATTCTCTCCTGGGCTTTCAATAGATTATCATGGGCAAAGCGGTGGACTCTCGAGAATGTGTTGAAGGTTTTGAAGAAACTGGGGCACATTCTGATGCTCACTGAAGGTGGCATCTCGGAGAGAGTCTTTGAAAGCCTTAAGGGGAGTACGGCACTTACGGCCGTAGAGCATCTCATAAGGAGATACTCCTAGGGACTCATTGGGGAGACTTCTGAAAATACACATTATAAGGTCAATCTGCTTATCCCAATCCTTCGAGGTTTCACTACAAAACTTTTTCAAGAGTGCTTTGATTGTCTGATGACTACGTTCAAGAGAACCCTGTGAAGCAGGATGATAGGGGCTGGACAATACCTGTTTGATGTTGAACTCCTCCAGTGTCCTTTTGAAGAGATCACTGGTGAAGTTGGTACCACAGTCGCTCTGAATCTCCCTGGGAAATCCGTATTGAGTGAAGATCTTCAATAGATGTTTTATAACCGTAGCAGCCGTGATGTTCTTCACTGGAACTGCTATGGGAAATCTGGTGGTAGGACACAGGATGGTTAGGATGTAGGCGTTACCTGAACTAGTCCGAGGTAAAGGACCAACACAGTCTATTATGAGTCTGTGGAAAGGTTCCGCAGGCACCTGTATGGGAATCAGTGGCGCTCTGGGAATGGAGATGTTCGGTTTACCTGCCATCTGACATGTATGACACTGTTTTACGTACTGTTTGACGTTATTTACCATACCTGGCCAGTAGTAGTCTTGACGAATTCCATGGTAAGTCTTGTTGAAGCCGTAGTGGGAGAGCGCTCCGTGGGCTAGGTGTAGAATAGTGGGCCGCAGGCTGGTGGGAATCACAAGTTGTTCGATGTTGGCCCAATCGTCCTCCTCCTTCAGTTTACTGGGTCTATATCTGCGGTAGAGCAAGTCGTTCTCTAGGAAGAACCCAGGAATACTGTCGGGTTGAGTCTCAGCCTGGAAAAACAATGGTGTTAAAGTAAGATCTTCCCACTGCAACTTACGGAACTCCAACTTGGTCAGATGCGGGGGGAGTTTCTGAGGGTCTTGAGAGACAGCGGTAGCAGTAGAGTCAGCTGGCTGTGGACGTGCGGCTTGTGCACGGGTGGTCACGAGAACCGGAGGAGAAACTTCATCACTCTCTTGAACCTCTGCTGGAACATACTCTAGAATAGGGTTACTTGGCACAGAGTTACACACCTGGGGTTTGTCCATGACGATCAGGTTGGTCGGTTGCAGGTCTTCTGCCAAGTCGTTGCCTAGGAGAAGTTGCACTCCAGGCATGGGAAAAGGCTTTTCCCTGACGGCGACTTGGACTTCTCCGTTCACGTAGGGACAATCCAGGTGGACTCTGGCGAGAGGGTATGGAGTGGTAGCAGTGAGGTCAGTGATGAAGACAGTTTCTCCGGTGTAGGTGATGTTGGGCACAGCCGACTTCAAGATGATCGATTGAAGAGCCGCTGTGTCCCTCAAGATCTTTAATTTGAAACGTCCCTCCGGATTTGAACCGTTGGCAGAGACAGTTCCAGTATACAGGTGGTTACTGAAAAGAGAAAGATCATTAACATTAACACCAACATTCATCACAGGCTTACCGGACTTAGGAGGAGTTGGTTAGGGTTTTTGTTGGTCAGTGGTTCCCTTGTATTGAGACTTACCACACTTGTCTATGGTATGTCCATAGAGTCTACAATACTTGCAGTACAGTTGTGAACCAGCTTGATCGGGGCTCACTTTCTCGTAACTGTACCACGACTTCTTACTGGAGGATAGTTCGGGTGTCAGCCGGTGGATGAGGCTGTAAGTGTCAGCCGACTTAGCACACTTCAGGTAGTCGGTTTCTTCTTTATCTGCTAAGTAGAGGCGGACAGGAGGCGGAACACGTCTCAAGAATTCTTCAACAAGCATCAGGTTGACGAGTTCTGTAAAAGTAAAGACATGTGCTGCTTCCAGCCATTTCATGAAATACCTCCGTTTCGTGTTAGCAAACTCGAGGAAGGTAGTGGTACTTGCCTTCAGGTGGTCACGGAATTTCCTTCTATAACTTTCTGTGGAAAGTAGGTAGGCGTCTAACACTGCTTGTTTCAGAGTCTGGTAGTCATTCTCAGATGCCAGAGTACTGAGTGTGACTGTCGCTCTACCTGTAAGATGAACTCTGAGAAGTGTGGCCCATTGGTCGACAGGCCAACTGAGTTGATTAGCAAGGGTTTCAAAGGTGGTAAAGAACACATCAACTTCTGCTTCTACAAAGGATGGCATTAACTTACTTGCATGTGATATATTAAAACTGACGGGAAGATTGGCAGTAGCTTGCTGGCGTTGAGCGAGGTGTGAAGTTTCCAACGTGTATTCCCGTTGACGACACTCTAGAGCCAGAGTCGCTTGTTGCTTGTCATGTTCGTGTTGTATCTCCAACTCTCGTTGTTTGGTTTCAAGCCGTACCCGTTCCCGCTCCTGGAGTAAGGCAATCTCACGTTCTTGTTCTTCTCTCCTCAAAGCAGCTTCGCGTTCTCTGAGGGTGATTTCTCGTTCTTGTTCTTCCCTCCGTATGGCAGCTGTTCGTTCTTCAATCTTGGCCAGCTCTAGTTTGAGTTTCATCGTCGCCAAATCAGTTTTATCTGCAATATAGTAAGTTTCTTGAGTTTCAGAGTCTATCTTACCTTGCTCTAACTAGTAATCCAGCAACAGGTTGTGTAGGTCATTTTTGTTGGCTTGGTAGGGAACTTCTAGTTGATACTCATGTGCAAGAGTTTGTAATTCAGTCCTCTTGGCACGACTTAAAGTCCCTATTTCACCTGCTGGATTTGCACGGAAAGCTTGGAGACGAAACATGGTGAAATTAGCAAATAAAGGTACACGAATATTCAATAGTGAATGTCAGAAACAGGACAACGTGGCAACTGATACCTATCCTGTGGGATTTTTAACAATTAAAGTTAAGTAAAAGATGTTAAATGATTAAATTAAATCAAGGGCGCAGGAAATCTTGTACCCGGTACTCATGTAAGAGGATAAGGGCAAGAAAATCCTACTAACAAATGAAACAGAGTTTCGAAAACAAATGAAACAGTAAATTGCCTCAAAAGTAAAATTGGTAGTCCAAGGATGTAGGCATACCTTGCCAAGTCTCTATAGGACATAAAGCAAGTTTTTCGTACTTAAATTAATATGATACTTACAGAATTAACGAACTTTTGTGCTCTGAAAAAGTAAGCTAATTCCCTACCGTTGTATGTATCATCATCTCTGACTGACGTGTAGGGGTGCGAGGTGTCAACTGGTGACGAGAACTGCTGCTGAGGTCCCAATTCAGCAACTAAAGTTCGAGCTAGAGGAACTATGGCCCTCTTTGTCCTCCTACAGTCAGATTGCAGAAGATTGGGTACTCTTGACCCGGGGCAGACCACAGTACCAGGGTACCAATATGATGATCTGTCAAAAATGAGAAATATCCAAGGGACAAAGATGTTAAACACGAGTAATAACACGGAGGGAGAGATGACCAATTAAGAGTATGACTGCGGCCTACAGTCACCACGTAATCCAAAGTTGTCTCACCTTCACCATATGTTACTCTCGTAATGCACAATACACCGCACCTTATAAAAAATGAAATTGAATATGAAAAATAGTAAAGCTACGTTAACAAAGTTAAATACGCTTACCATTAATTACCACTTGGCACCAGTACCTGAGTGAAGCTCCTAGGACAGGCCCCCATATAATATGTGACGGTAACGCGTTGGTGTTCGGCTGTTCAAAGCTAGGGGTATGGCCTCGTCACATAGTATTAAAAAAAAAATAGAAAATCTGGAACTTCGTCTGTGGTAAGGTAAGGAGAAGACACACAAAACACAAGTAAATTTTAACAACGAAATTTTAATTACGTTAAATAAACAAACATGAATAAAATGGACTTACAAATTCGTATAATAAAATCAATCAATCAAAATAATAAGAATAATTAAATGACACAAGGAAAAGTTACGTTAAGACAAAATAACAAGATGTGCAATATACAAAAAATGAAAGGTGCTGGAATATTGGCTTTAAGCTATCACCTCTCTTAGTACACGTACGCCAAAGCTTACGTCTAGCAGGGAGAAGTGTTAACTTTGTGAAAGCACGGAATATTCTGAGGACTGAGGTCGTGGCGGCCCCAGACATCAAGTAGTATGGGGGGGTGGAGTGCAGTTGCAGCCCGACCGGCGACCAATCAGAGGAGCCGGCAGCAAGACGGGTAGTTTGGCGGTTTGAGTCTGAGCAGGTGTTCCTGGCTGCATACGTTTTGCTCTCTGGCAAACCTTGCTGGTGTTGTTGTCGTTGTTGGACATTTCTTCCATAGTAGTTTTATATAGTTGTAACAACGTAATTGTGGAGGGAAGAGCAGGCTCAATCTCTTGAAGGAGATTATTGTCACAATATTATATAAAATACAAAAACCCAAAAACACAGCACAATTATTTGCACATTACTGCACCATAATATAATCTTTGCCAACCTTCAGTAGGTAGCAATTTAGGCTGTGATTGTGTTGAATTTGGCACAAGCACAGACTAAATATAGTTGTAGTTTCTCAAGTAGAAATTCTCACGACTAGGCTTGGGCTAGTTAGTGACACATATTACTCTTTTGTGCTGACCCTATCAAGGGTGGGATTAACCATTTATTGTGTAATTATTTTATTGCATATTTCTATGTATGTCTTTGAGTGTTACAGTAAGTCCACTACCCATCCGAGGCTGATTTGGAAGAGCTAAGCTGAGGAACACCTGTAGTGAGACCAAGGTACCACTCAAATCTTAGTTGCTTATTATTAGGTAGGTAGCTAACCTCTAAATGAGGTAAATTACGACCAGCCTCAAGAAATATTAGGCTGTCAATAATTATACCTGCTCTGCATCAAGGAGCAGACAACATAGCTATACCACTAGCTACATAAGCCCTATCAGGCTCAATTTACCGCAAGAATGAATCCTTTAGAAAGGAACGCAAGATTCTTGACAGCTCTTCAAGGTCCTTTAGGAAAACTGCTTATGAAATGTCATTTCTGTGTCGAAACTGACCCAGGTGACATCTATAGACTAGCAAGTTCCATAAGGATCGCCAGCCAAAAATATGACTACATCAAGACTGTAATCGAGACCCACAGGAATTTACTCCAGGCCGATCATACTGTCTCAGACCACTCACGTCTAACAGAATCTGATCTCGATAACTATGAACATTCTGTTCAAACCAGTTTAGACCGATATAAGGAGGTGCTTGCGAAGCAAGATATTCCCGAGTGGGTGGATCAGATCATTAATAGACCTGTATCAAAATTAACACTCAGCTCACATGAAATACTTGAGCTAAATCAAGACGAGGAGAATCCTCTAATCAATGCTGATCACTATACGAGATCAACAACTGAAGATCAACCTTCATTTTCTAACCTCTCATCTAATACAGCTTCATGTGATGATTTGTTTACAGAGTCTGATCAAATTTCAGACCACTCTTCTCAATGTTCCCTGGATTCTATAAGTTCGATACATAATGCTACTGAATTAACTAGCTTATCACCAGAACCCAGAGAAACAAATGAAGCTGCAGATGAAACAAGTGAAGCTGCAATGATCAGTGAATCTGAACCAGAAAATGATAAAGCTAATGCTGCAGCAGCAGCCGAAGCTGTAATCAAAGCTGAGGCTAAGCAAGAAGCCTTAAGCAACACAAGTAATGGTCACAATTGCTCCCAACAGCCTTCTAAAGTAAGTGCTGACAATGAGAAGACTATTATAAACCTTGTGCACCAATTATTAAATTTATCTTCACCAGAACAATCAGTTGACTCTTTACAAACCTTTAGTTTCCAGCTTGAGTCACTGATAAATTCTTTCAGTAAAGAGGTGGAACACCCAACTACTGAGTGGATGACTAAAATTATCATCCAAAGGAAATTGTCTGGTGACACACTTAATAAACTATATGTATGCCAGAATGATAATACCCTGTCAATGCAGGATATATTTACAGGTTTGCGCAATATGAGCAATCATACAGCAGACCAAGCAATTAATGCTAAATCTGAATGCACCAAAACTGTACCTACATCAGTTTCCTTGCCTGAAACTTCTAAAGTGACACTGTCACTAGGTAACCAAGGTGCTAATACTCAATGTGACAATAATCAGTTAAATACTGATTCATCAGTGAGGCCTAAGAGTCCCACAGGTGCTCCTAAAAGACCTAATAGTCCAAAGAGCACTGCTAATAATCCATGTAACCAGAATCAGTCAAACACTGATTCATCAGTGAGGCCTAAGAGTCCCACAGGTGCTCCTAAGAGACCTAATAGTCCAAAGAGCACCCCCAAGAGCCTGTTAATGGTTCCCCAGAGTACACCAAGTACTCACAAGAGAATAAATAACAAGCAAATGCAAACAGCAAAACCATCACAACCTGCAAATACTGTTTTACCTAAACCGGTAACTCCTAAACGATCTGTAGGATGGGGAATATGCTTGTTTTGCCATCAAAACCATTCTCTGTACAAATGTACTAATTATCCTAATAGAGACACAAGAGTCAGACGACTCAAACAGTTACACAAATGTACTAGGTGTCTCAAACCACATAATGTTAACAGCTGTGACACCCCACTGAACACCTGCAATAGGTGTAGAAGAGGCAAACATCATGCTGCACTGTGCAAATTAGTTAGGACTAATTATGTCAATCCTAGAATAGGACGTAGAGAATCTACACCAGTACAGTGCTGCAAGGTGCGAGATGTGTACAGCGTAACTTCACAAGCATCTCAAGTGGATGCTGCTTTGCCTACTGCCCAACTTCAAGTGAAGAACAGAGGATCCAAGATCACCATACGTGGACTATTTGATCAAGGTTCCCAGAGAACTTTCATTACTCAAAGGGCAGCAGAGACACTTAATTTACAACCAATAGGACAGGTAAAATTAAACTTGTCCGGATCCATGATAAATCGAGGAACCCATGAATACACAGTAGTTCAACCGCTTGTACGATTAGGTAGTCATGCCAAGGCTGTCCAAGCCATTGTTGTAGATCAAATACCTTTAGACTTAAATATTAAGGGTCTGGGGTACACAGCCCACTTCCTGCAGGAACGTGAAATTAATTTGGCTGACAACAAATTAATGTCTGACCGCCTTAACAATGTAGATGTACTAGTAGGAGCCGACTACTATTACCAGTTCATAACTGGACATGTTAAACGATTGGGAATGAATATGCTCCAATCTGCAGGAGGCTACTTACTTACTGGTAAAGTTCTGAATGTGAACAAGCCTAAACCTGCCAATAATAATAAATTAGTCAGCAGTAAATCAATTCTCCAGCAGCAAGCTAAAGGGAGAAACACAGCTGAGTAATAAACTCAGATTGAATGTAGTGCAATTGATACTCGCCGAGATGTTTCATAGCTCTCAGTGATAACCAATAGTCCGTACTCAAACAAGTACAAGTCACAGCGACCAAACTATTGAATTCACTGCAGACCTAGAATTATTCTCGACAAGTAGTAATTGACCACACTCAGTCTTCCTAGTTAAATTGTAATGTTAGGCTAGAGAATCTAGTACTCCCTAGGAATTAATAATGTTAGGCTAGAGAACATAATGTGGGATATTTGGGCTTGATTCTGATTAATTAATAATTAAAGTAGTAAATTAAATTACGAAGGACCACCCGCTTTTAAAGTAAAGAGGGAAACTGAGAATTTCAGATCATTAGATAAAATTCTAGAGAAAACCAGTGACTATGGATATGACTAGAAAGTATGATCATAAGAATAATTAATGGGCTGTATTATTAAAGAAACAAACCTCAAACACCTACATTGGGGGGTTATTGCTGGAGGTAAGTACGTCCAGGAATCAGTGTGGTTCGTTCACTAATTCAATTAATAATAATCTAATCCTATAAATAATGCTGAATATAATATTATTCATATAAAGAAGGACATGAATATGAGCATAGTAAGGAGTTACAGTAAATCACACATTATGTTGAACATTCTGAATGTATCAAATTGCTAGAATATGGAAAAAAAGAAATAAGCCTTAGCTTGTAGTAGGTTCCTTTAGATAACCCTGGAAGTCTTCTTAATCTCCAAGTCTAGTACACTGATGAATGGCACGGTTAACATGGAGAAGACAGCATGAGGAATTCGTCTCTCGAGCTGCAAAATAAATAACTACCAGTAGCAATTGATTTAACTACTCAATTCATATTCAAGATTATTGATATCTACAGATGGAATTCTAATCACCTGTTATTAGGTGTTATCTCGCCGCGTGACGCGCAATCACCCCGCTATTATTAAACCTGTAAATGATGCATCAAATAAAAGGTACTTAGCTGTGGGCACTGTATAAGTATTAAGATTGCCGTAATTTCGCATCCCAGGCTTCGGTGAACCTATTCTGGATTGATTCGTTTCAAGCTGGCTGATCACGTGTCGTCAGGAACCAAGTCTAGGGTCCCTCTTTTAACACCAGCACTAGTTGAAGATATTATCTACAAGGTCGTTCACGCCTCACAGTGGCGGCTTTCATCTGTGGATGGACACACTTGTCCTATTTGCTGGACAATGGCGTATTCTTATGAGTACGGTGAGCGCAAGTTTGCTTCCTTTCAACTCTGCACGTGTCCACGCACCGACTGAGGATGGCGTCCCCCTACCCACGCCGAGTCGACGTTCATAACACAAATTATTGGCATGAACATTAATATTTCTCGCATTCGCGCTTGAAACTCTAAAGACTGGACGGGTTTATTATTTAGAGGAACGAAATATTATTATTTAACTATTTAAGAATAGTAAATATATAAGGGAGAGGAATTAATGTCTCCCCATGGCATTCATTGATGACGTTAACACTACCGCGAGGTAGACGCTATGATTCTAACGCTCTATTCGGCTTTTAGTTAGAAAACAATTCGTCTGCAATCAGTTGTCATACAGAATGCTTTAATTATGGAGAATCGTATTTAATTCTCACACAAATTGAATATAATGTGTTTTACTGTAAAGAAATCTGACGCAATACTGGCGTCAGGTGACGTGAGAATTCTAGCCTAATGCACAGATGAATTATTAGTACAGGAGAATTCTACGAGTTGTTGATTTTACTTACTACAATATTAATATGGTTAGTAATAAGTAATGAGAATACAACAATGCTGTATTCGATGTTGGAAATATCCAACATAACTCCGGTGGGGGGATTCTCAGGGTCGCAGTGTACTGTGTTGTACTGACCTATCCCGAAGTGATATTAAGATTAATACATTAGTATGTTAGTATGTTAGTACACACATAACGAACGTCCCGGATTTATCAAGGACTTACAAGAATTTGAGTCTTGCTATTTACATGTCAAATGAAACATGTTATTTGTAGCCTACACAATATTTATAGAATTCAACTCTCCTAATTTAAACTAACAGAATCTACGGTGATCTATGGTGAATCTACGGTGATCTTAATACTTATACAGTGCCCACAGCTAAGTACCTTTTATTTGATGCATCATTTACAGGTTTAATAATAGCGGGGTGATTGCGCGTCACGCGGCGAGATAACACCTAATAACAGGTGATTAGAATTCCATCTGTAGATATCAATAATCTTGAATATGAATTGAGTAGTTAAATCAATTGCTACTGGTAGTTATTTATTTTGCAGCTCGAGAGACGAATTCCTCATGCTGTCTTCTCCATGTTAACCGTGCCATTCATCAGTGTACTAGACTTGGTGATTAAGAAGACTTCCAGGGTTATCTAAAGGAACCTACTACAAGCTAAGGCTTATTTCTTTTTTTCCATATTCTAGCAATTTGATACATTCAGAATGTTCAACATAATGTGTGATTTAGTGTAACTCCTTACTATGCTCATATTCATGTCCTTCTTTATATGAATAATATTATATTCAGCATTATTTATAGGATTAGATTATTATTAATTGAATTAGTGAACGAACCACACTGATTCCTGGACGTACTTACCTCCAGCAATAACCCCCCAATGTAGGTGTTTGAGGTTTGTTTCTTTAATAATACAGCCCATTAATTATTCTTATGATCATACTTTCTAGTCATATCCATAGTCACTGGTTTTCTCTAGAATTTTATCTAATGATCTGAAATTCTCAGTTTCCCTCTTTACTTTAAAAGCGGGTGGTCCTTCGTAATTTAATTTACTACTTTAATTATTAATTAATCAGAATCAAGCCCAAATATCCCACATGGTGTATAGTGTCGTTGTGTCATGGTGTATAGTGTCGTGGAATATAGTGTCGTTGTGTATAGTGTCGTGGAGTATAGTGTTGTGGAGTATAGTGTCTTGGAGTATAGTGTCGTGGAGCATAGTGTCGTGGTGTATAGTGTCGTAGAGTATAGTGGCATGGAGTATAGTATCGTAGTTTATAGTGTCGTTGTGTATAGTGTTATGATGTATAGTGTTATGAACGATAAACATTTAGTGAACGTGTTTATTTAGTCCAAGGTTGAAATGTTTATTTTTTCCAATGTTGAAAAGTGCATAAAGTTGCTTCTCCTCCCCTGGTGTAGAGCAGTAACAAGTTCTTTCTTCCTTTTTGGGAAGTGTTGTACATGCTGCTATGGCGGTGTGTCCACTCCCAGGCAACCCGTTCTCGCAAATTCGTAAAGTCAATATTGACTTATTAACTACGTGCATAGGTGATATACTAAACATAATAGATACCCTTAAAAAGATTCATAGAAAACACCGACCTTACCTAACCTTGTTAGTATCTTAAGATAAGCATCTTATTGCTTCGTAATTACAATTATTACTTAACCTATACCTATTATAGGTTAGGTAATAATTGTAATTACGAAGCAATAAGATGCTTATCTTAACATACTAAGTAGGTTAGGTATGGTCGGTGTTTTCTATGAATCTTTTTAAGGGTATCTATTATGTTAAGTATGTCACCTATGCACATATTTAATAAGTCAATATTGACTTATTAAATTTGCGAGAACGGGTTGGGTTCCCGCAGGTCATTAACCCCAACATCTGCCCGCTTGCCCAGCAGTCAGTCTCCTGCAGTTTCGTATAAGCTCTACAAACCCCCAGCACGTATCTACCCAAGCAAGCTAAAAGGTCTAGTATTACATATAGCATATAGCGCTAAATATATCACCAAGGCTGCCAGTACTGGGAGACTTGACCAGGCATACCACTGTCGTTTTAACTCAATGTCTTCATTGAGACTCAATGTCTTCATCGAACATAGAAGGGATTAGTGGAATATAGTGTCGTTGTGTATAGTGTCGTGGAGTATAGTGTTGTGGAGTATAGTATAGTGTCGTGGAGTATAGTGTCGTGGAGCATAGTGTCGTGGTGAATAGTGTCGTAGAATATAGTGGCATGGAGTATAGTATCGTAGTTTATAGTGTCGTTGTGTATAGTGTCGTGGAGTATAGTGTCATAGAGTATAGTGTCATGGTGTATAGTGTCATGGTGTATAGTGTCGTGGTGTATAGTGTCGTGGAGTATAGTGTCGTTGTGTCATGGTGTATAGTGTCGTGGAGTATAGCGTTGTGGAGTATAGTGTCGTGGAGTATAGTGTCGTGGCGTATAGTGTCGTGGAGTATAGTGTCGTGGAGTATAGTGTCATGGTGTAGTGTCGTGGTGTATAGTGTCGTGGAGTATAGTGTCATTGTGTATAGTGTCGTGGAGTATAGTGTTTTGGAGTATAGTGTCGTGGAGTATAGTGTCGTGGAGTATAGTGTTGTTGTGTATAGTGTCGTGGTGTATAGTGTCGTGGAGTATAGTGACATAGAGTATAGTATCGTAGTTTATAGTGTCGTGGTGTATAGTGTTATGGTGTATAGTGTCGTTGAGTATAGTTTCGTGGAGTATAGTGTCATGGAGTATAGTGTCATGGTTTATAGTGTCATGGTGTATAGTGTTGTGGTTGTATAGTGTCGTGGATTATAGTGTCGTGGTGTATAGTATCATGGTGTATAGTGTCGTGGTGTATAGTGTCGTGGAGTATAGTGTGTGACGGGAAAGTGTAGAAGTGTAGGTGTTCGGCAGTCCTCCTAATGGCTGGTGTCAATGCCTATCACATTTTAGAAATAAAGATCGACTGCTTGACTGTTGTCTGTGGTAAAGTAAGGGAAGACACACAAAACACATAGTATGAACAATGAAACTTTAATTAACTTTAAAAATTATGAACAAAGAGAATCCTTTGGCTATGTACAGGGCAAACAAACAAGTCAAAAAATATAACATAAAAATTAAGAACAAGGGTGACGTTACTCTACAAATAAAATAAAGACAGAAAAATGATTAACAGGTGCTGAGAATATAGCGCTAGCTGAGAACCTCCACCAATAAACAGAGCGTATATCAGTTGGTTGTTCACAGCTTGAGAGCACAAGGATATTCTGACTTCAATGGCTGGTTCAAGCCCAGACATCGACTTGGTAGAGGGCGCTGAGGTGCAGGTGCGCAGTCGGCGGGCCACCAATCAGAAGCAGGCAGGCTGGAATGGTAGTTTGCTGGTTGACGTCTGTGGCGGGCTGGCATGGAGGGAGTGAGGAGTGGGGGGAGTTTAGGGTACGTTTGCCTCCTGGTCAAAACGTTTTGTGCTACTGGTAGACGTATCTTGAAGGTAGCATCTTAGTGTTGTATATATATAAGTAACTTAACGTAGGGAAGAGCAGGCTCAATCTTTCTTGAAAGAGATTACTGTCACAAGTGTCGTTGTGTATAGTGTCGTGGAGTATAGTGTTGTGGAGTATAGTGTCGTGGAGTATAGTGTCATGGAATATTGTGTCGTGGAGTATAGTGTCGTGGTGTATAGTGTTATGGTGTATAGTGTCGTGGTGTATAGTGTTGTGGTGTATAGTGTTATGGTGTATAGTGTTGTGGTGTATAGTGTTGTGGAGTATAGTGTTGTAGGTAGGACAGTGTTGTGGAGTATAGTGTTGTAGGTAGGACAGTGTTGTGGAGTATAGTGTCGTAGGTATAGAGGTAGGACAGAAGAGAGTCCGTTTCAGGGTGATATACTCGAACATAGAAGAGATTACAAGCAAGGCAAGTGAACTAAGGGAAAGAGCACAAAAAGTAAACCCAGATGTAATCAGACTCATTGAAACAAAACTCTCTTGAATCATAACGAATGCCGTGTTTCCCCAGGACTACACAGTAATAAGGAAAGTGAGTGAAGGTAGAGGAGGAGGTGGAGTGGCCCTACTAATGAGAAAGGAATGGAGTTTCAAGGAGATTGCTATCCTGGGCTGCGACGGATTCAGAGACTATATAACAGGCACCATGACAATGGGAGGACCAAGAATAGTAGTAACAGTGATATATAACCCTTCACCAAATGACAGAAGACCCAGGCAAGAGTATGACAACAACAACATGGCAGTTAACACAATAAATGAGAGGGCAGCCTCTGCTACCTGCATAAATCGATCCCATCTGCTCATTATGAGGGGGTACTTCGATCACAGAAGGATAGACTGGGAGAACAAGGAACTGCATGGAGGTCTGGAAACATGGAGAGCTAAACTATTGGAGGTGGTGATGAAAAACTTTTTAAGCCAGCATACAAGTTGACCCACAAGAATGAGAGGAAATGATGAACGAGCGAGACTCGACCTAGTCTTAACTATGAACGACTCCGACATAAGATAAATCACTTCCGAGGCCCTAGTAGGAATGAGGTATCAAAGTGTACTGATGTATTAGTATCTGGTCGAAGAAGAGGGTATTCTACTCATGGATGGGACCCGAAAAGAAAAGGCTGGCATTCCAAAAGGGAAACTATGAGGAGATAAGAAAATTCCTAACAGATATTACTTGGAAACAGAGATCCATTGGGGAAAGACAGAGACCGGGGAAAGACGGCCCCTGGACATGATGGACTACATCATGCAGAAGTTTAAGGAGGCAGCAGACAAGTTTGTCCCAGTCCAAAAGGAAAAAAAAATAAATGGAGATGAGAAACCCATGGTTTAATCAGAGATGTAAACTAGCCCAGCAACCATGTACAAGGGACATGGGCAAACTATAGAAATAACAGGACACTATAGAGCAGAGAAAGATATCAAAGTGCCAGGAATGAATATGTCAGGGTGAGAAGAAAGTTAGAAGGACATTACGAAAATGAAATAGCAAGTAAGGCAAAGAAATAAATTGCTTTTAATAAATCAGGAGACATCAACAACCACATCAGGAGAAAAACAACAGTGAAGGAACAGGTAATGAAACTGAGCATAGGAACAGACAGATTCACTACAAACGACAAGGAAATGTATGAGGAACTCAATAAAAATTATCAGGAGGTCTTCACATTAGAGCAAGAAGAACTCCCAGTGATAAGAGAGGGAGTAGTTAACTAGGCACCACTAAAGGAGTTTGAGATTATCAGTGGGGATGTAAGGAAGCTTTTCCTAGAGTTGGATGTGACAAAGGCTAAAGGCCCGGATGGAATATCACCATGAATACTAAAGGAATTTTCAGAAGCATTTTGACTGCCACTCTCCATGATGTATAACAAATCACTGGTAGCAGGTGAACTGTCAAAATTTTTGAAGACAGCAAATGTTGTACCGATATACATGAAGGGGAATAGACAGGAGGCACTGAACTACAGGCCAGTGTCCGTAACGTGAACACCATACAAGATGATGGAGAAGATTGTGCTAAAAATAGTTAGTGGAACATCTGGATTGAAGGAACTTTGAAACACAACAGCAGCATGGGTTCAGGGATGGCAAGTCATGCCTAACAGGATTAATTGAATTCAACAACTAGGCAGCAAAAATCAGGCAAGAAATAGAAGGTTGTGCAGACTGCATATTTGTGGATTGCCAGAATGCCTTTGACACAGTACTTCAAAAGAGATTAGTGCAAATTCTGGAGATGCAGGCAGTAGTGAAAGGGAAGTTACTCCATTGGATAAGGGAGTACCTAAGCAACAGAAGACAGCGAGTCACTGTGAGGGGTGAGACCTCTGATTGAAGAGACGTCACCAGTGGAGTCCCGCAGGGTTAAGTCCTTGGACCTTTCTGATATACGTAAATTATCTCCCAGAGTGGTATAGAATCGTTCCCCCCTCATTGTTTGCTAATGAGGCAAAAATTACGAGGAAGATTAAAGCAGAGAATGATAGTAGGAGGCTACAAGATAACCTAGACAGACTGAATGAATGGACCAAGAAATGGCGACTAAAGTTCAATCCAAGTAAATATGAGGTAATAAAACTAGGCAGTGGAAACAGGAGGCCAGACACAGGATACTGAATGGGAAATGAAGTACTCCATGAAACGGACAGAGAGATAGATCTAGGAGTTGATATCACACCAAACTTGTCTCCTGAAGCCCACATAAAAAGAATTACATCTGCGGGAAATGCGAGGCTGGCTAACATCAGAACAGCCTTCAGTAACCTGGGTAAGGAATCATTCAGAACCTTGTACACCGCATTTGTAGGACCAATCTTGGAGTATGCGGCCCCAGCAAGGAGCTCGTACCTTGTCAAGCACTAGACGAAGCTGGAAAAAGTCCAGAGGTATGCCACTGGCTAGTCCCAGAATTAAGAGGCATGAGTTACGAGGAAAGGCTGCATGAAATACACCTCACGACACTGTAAGACAGAAGAGTAAGGGGAAGACATGATCACTGCCAACAAATTTCTCAGAGGAATTGACAAGGTAGATAAGGATAAACTTTTTAACACGGGTGGTACGCGAACAGGGAACACAGGTGGAGACTGAGTACCCAAATGACCCACATTGACGTTAGAAAGAACTTTACTTTTCAGTGTCAGAGTAGTTAACAGGCAGACTCCAATCACAGTTTGAAATATAGATATGGCAGAACCCAGTAGGCTCAGGAATCTGTACACCAGTTGATTGACAGTTGAGAGGCGGGACCAAAGAGCCTGAGGTCAACTCCTGAAACCCATGTAGGTAAGTACAACTAGGAGAGTACACACACACACACAGTCCTTCACCTGTTGATTGACGGTTGAGAGGCAGGACCAAAGAGATAGAGCTCAATCCCCGCAAGCACAATTAGGTGAGTACACACCAACCAATTAACACAAAACAGTCAAACTGTAGCCGACTGCTTTCCCCTTCCTGCCCCCTACCCCTTCTACTCCAACCTCCTATCATCGCCTCTCCTCCCCTCCCCTTCCCCACCGGCGGTCCGTTGTCGTGGTAAGCAATATGGAGGCCTGGCATTTCAACAGTAAATCATTGAGTGCCTTCTTGATGAGTGCGGGCCACTCCCTCCGCCCTCCCCCATTCCCACTCCCCTCTCTACCCCTCTCATATCAGCCCTTTCTCCACTCCTTTTTCCCTCCCTCTCCATTTCCCTAACCATGGCCATAACAGGTAGAGCAATCACTTAGTCCAGGACCATAACATTTTCTCTTTTTACCCTTGGGCCGAACAAGGATACGTGTTCCAAAGTCTGGGTTGTGTAAATGTCGGGGGGACAGGCTAGGCCTGTTCTCACAGTTTGGATTGTACCAGTTATAAGTGCCAGCCTTCGGTAGTAAAACTTACCTTCCCGGGAAAGCCCTAACCTGACCTGGGGGTGTCATTGGCTACGAGCTAGGGTGCCCAGGCTGTGGTCGCTGATTCGTTGGAGAAATCGAGGAAGAGGGTGGGGGTGGGGAGGTAGCCATAGGATAGAGTGCCCAGACTACAGGCCTAGTTTATAATGATTGACAATAAACATAGATAGGTAAATCTTAGAGGGCCAAAGAAGACTTAGTGGGTGGAGCCAAGAGGCCTACCTTGGAGGAGTCAGCAGATTGTGAGATAGTGTGGTCGTGGATGCAGGAAGAGGTGGGAACACCAGGACTGGGAGGTCAACACCATTGGGTTGTACATTGCAGGGAGAAGGTACAGTGCTCATGAGACTTATGTGCACAGTAATACCCCCAGCCATTGTCTCTAGGTAGGAATTATTAGCCTAGGATGTATCGAAATGTCATGTGATTAATAAAGTTTTCAATTAACTAATTTCTTGTGTCTAGCTAATTTTCCCTCCATATTAATCTGAGTCCTAAAGATCCTAATTATTTTTGGAAGTTTCCCTGTGTCCCTACGTACTTCCCTTTGGAGTATAAGGAGTATAATATATCTCCTTGTCTTTAAAAATGAGTTAAAAAGATCCCATAAATTATTCCCAGTATTTAAATTCCCAGTTCCTACTTACTTGAATCTTACTGGACCCAGTCTTCTCCTGGGAACCAGTTACTCAGTCATACTCACATGTTCAGGGGGAGTTGTGACAGGGTTTTAGATTAAAGCATAGCACCAATCCCCGATTTTAAGAATACATTTAACAGGGAATTATTAAGTACACTTTTGGGTCAAAGTGGGAGTTACATGCTGGTGTTATGATCTGGTGTTACAACCCACAGATTAAGTAATTGTATTTAATTTAAATTAGACATTTTTTAAAACTTCATTTGTACGTTTGCTAAAATGATCTACGATTTGATTAAAATTAATGTATTTTTATACATTAAAAAGATTGTGAGATTTTTTTTCTTTGACAGGTTATCAAGAGAATTAAGTCCTATTGATGTTACGTTAATCGTAACTACCTCGCAAGAGAGGCAGACCTTAAACAGCAAGAGCTGCCAGTGGCAGATATTTAATCTTAAAGCCTAAGATCATAGGACCGCAGGAGCAAACCGCCAGGCGAAACCACTCCGGTAACACCTGTCACTTAGGTCGCTGGCTCCTCCTAGTTTGACAACTAATAAAGGGTAGCCGACGGATTCTCACCTCTTATTTATAGATGTGTGGTGCTGTGCAATGGACTCGAGCTTTAGATACAGACTTGATATGAACATAAGCAGGCAAAGCGTTGCAGAACATGAAATGTGGGGCAGTAATATTGGAAGGTTTGACGTAAACGACCGTTTCTATAACACAACAATTTATTCACAAAACAAAACTAAAACTACTACACAGTGAATTTACGTTACTTTACTGTCACTCCAGTGGCACATTCAAGAACAGCTAATCAACAGCCTGATGGACCTACGGTATCCTTATCCAGTCGTCGCTGACTGACTAATGACACTAATGAACACTGTGGTGCCCATTGATGACGCAAGCTTGCAATCAATATTGTCACGGCTTCACGGTGATCAATACTATAATCACAAAAACTTGACTGGCGTTCGCTGCCCACAACAAGGTACCAAGTAACAAGGCGGTTAATCCAAGAATAATAACCCTTTATAAAAATCTTACGTTAACACTTGTCTCTCAGGACAATCAAAACAAAAGTTACTCTAATTGAATTTAAACAATTACGTTAATACACACGTGTCTCAACGACACTTAAATGGCAGCAATAACTCGTAAATCAATTAATTACATCAACTTGAAAGTCAAGCATTCGGTGAGTAATTCCCAATTAATTACTGAATACAACAGCCTATTAATTCAGACGAGTATTGATAAAGCCTACTGTCTCTCAACTGACATTTTACTTCCGGTCTTACGACAAGATTACCTTAACGAGGGTAGACTACTGTGCCACACACAAGGTTACAAGACACTCCGTGTAAACAACAACATCAACACCTGGTGAATTCACTAAGTGGCGGTTACTAATTCTCTTTAATTAGCTACGAGTGCTTAATCACTCTGTCCGCAGACAGAGCTGATCAGTCCAACGAATTACAGCAGCTTAATTACAGCGCAATTGACTCCGATCATAACAGACCGGTCAACCCCTTACGTTAATCACTCAATTAACGACAGCTCGTTAAATCGTTAACACTACCTTAGTCTTCCCTTGACAATTCCTCCACTGCGTGAACTTCACGGTGACTGTTGCCGTTACACGACTCTACGTTAATCACAACAATGTTCAACAAAACAACAATGACCTCGTTAAGTAAATCGTGACCCCCCCCCCCCGTGACGTTAAATGACTTTAATTCTCACGGAATCCTTCACAGTACACAACGCATTCCACCAAGGACACAACTTGTCTACAGTTTACACACTGTACAACACAGTACATCACAGTACATCCTTGCCTTTGCTTTGATGTCCAAAGGGATTGGAAAGGATGGGGGAGGTAGAGGGATGGGAAGATGAAATTCAGGAAGAGGATGCGGGTGTAGAGAGAGAGGAGGTTTGAAAGTTCGGTGGCCTATCCACCATGGGTTGACATATGTGTATGTGTTGTTTGTTTGCGTATGTGTTATGTTGGGTTGTCAGTTCATTGGCTGGGGGGGCTAGTGTTTGTGACCTTGCTGGTGTCCTAAAGCACTAGAGCCGATGGAGTTGGCTAAAGGAGGTAATCTTAGCAACATCAGGGTAGTTACACTCCTGACACAACGACAAAAGGTTTTTTGGTTTTATATTTTTTTTGTAGTAGTTTTATTTGATTTTTTATTTATTTATTTATTTATTTTCTTTCTTTATTCTTCATTTGGTGTAGATCGGGTCCGGGATGGGCCACTCATCTGGGTCGTCTGGCAGGCCGCTTAGTATTTGAGGTCTTGGGAAGGCCTCATCATGGATGTGTCTGATCACTTTTTGTTGGAGAGTGATTCTTCTGGTTCTGTGTGGTGGTTCGTGGATCTCGTAGTCGCTGGTGGTGTTTACTGCTTCGTAGGGATCTTCGGGGTCTGGGACATACATGTTCTTCATGCGGTACAGCTGTCTTCTGGCCAGGTAGCTGAGCCTGATGTTCATTGGCATCATGTTGAGCGTCTCATGGATTTGGTCAGTTCTTACCCTGTCCATCAGAGTCAGGCCCTCCACAAAGCGAAGTGCTTTGTTTTGTACTCGTTGGATCTTCAGCATGTTGGATTTGTTGGTGAGGTTCAGGGGGACTTAAGGGTATTCCAAGCTAGGCCTTATGATCATTCTGTACAGGTGGAGCTTGATGTGGGATGGGGCTTGGTTGAAACGGAAGAGCCTCGCCAGTGAACCCCGGGCCAGCGCTGTCTTCTGGGATACGTGCTGGGAGGAGTTGAGTAGCCTGTTGAAGTTGTAACCGAGCACTGTGTTGGAGTTTGAGATGGCTATGGGTTCACCCCTGATTCTTATTCCCCCCTCATTTTCTATTGAGAAGGGCATACAGCCGACAGTGCTTCATTGGATCTTTTCTGGGTTAGTGGTGATCCTCCATTTCCTTTCCCAGTTAGCAGTCCTGGCTAGTTCTACGTTTGCCTTATGGGTTACAGTTGCATGCTTGGCCGCTTGGCTGCTTGGGTTAGATGTTATTACGTGTGTTACGTTGTCCGCAAATTGCACGATAATGGTGTCCCTATACTCTGGTTGGGGCAGGTCGTTTACAAAGATGTTGAAGAGAACCGGGCTCAAGTGTGAGAACCGACCTGTGAGATTTATATTTATTTAATTTATATGAATTTATATAGAATTTATATTTACGTTAATTTATATATTTCGATAGCAATTTGTATGATGTTAAGTGGACTGTATTTCTGCAATAATCTCACAAATCAATCCACTACACATTAGGGGGGGTTTATATTGAATTTATATATATGCAGCCAATCAAACTACAGTATTAGACTACATACATTGAAGAAGTTCCTTATCTTATTTGTACAGCAGGTCTTAGTCCACCAGATATAACTAGGATGTAGACACAAAATTATCCTCTTTGAGGTAGCTTCCATCACCCAGTAACTGATGCACAAAGCTTGCTTCCTCGTCTTGACCTTTAATTAAGAGGCAGTTCGTATTCTAACCGGCTCGCCCCTATCTAATGACATTAATGGCCATAAATGATAGATAAATGGGTTTCGGCAGAACACTTAACTTGTATTTGTTGACAGCGTGTTGATGATGGTACACCTTTGGTTTCCATAACACTTCGTCCAAGTAAAATTAACAGGAGCCGAATTGCTCCCGTGCCTCTGGTCTAAGTACAATAACAATGGCTGACCACTCCCTCCTCACCACTGACGCTACTGGCCTACATTGTCCAGATGACAGTAAGTGATAGAAGGATCACATTTACTCTATTTTGATACTGATAATTAAGTTAATTTAAATAAGATGTTTTTAGGATGGTAAAGTCCACAGACTAACGTATTTAAGAATAATTCCCAGCAGAATAGCTGGTGAATTTATAATAGTATGTGGTAATGATATCCCGTTTTCTATAGACGGAAAATTCCACTACAAGTTACATTTTCTATGGGTAACTTGTTTATACAATGCAGCAATATTATCTGCCTGTATGATATTATTAAATGGTGTCGGATTTTCCGACATCAAGCATGATCCTTCGGGGACTCCAGCTGTTGGGGTGAAGGCTGTGGCCTCTTTTGCCTTGAAGCTGGGGGTAACTTGCCTATTCTTAAGGAAATTTCTGATCAGCCTGAGGAGGGTCCAGTTTTGCACTGGTAAGTCTGCTAATTTGTACACAAGACCATCATGCCACAGGCTGTCGAAGGCCTTGTGTACGTCCCTCGTCGCAATCAAAGCTACCTGTTTTTGCTTGCGAATTGAGCTTACGGCGTCGTTGATGATGTTTATTGCGTGCTGGGTTGATCTATGTGCTCGAAAGCCAAACTGTTTTTCTGTGAAGAGGTTGTTATACTCCATGTAGTAGTTGAGACGGTTTGACATGATTTTTTCAAAGCACTTGCCTATTGTGTCTAAGAGGGAGATTGGACGGTAGTTGCCAGGTTGGTGGGGGTCTTTCTTGGGTTTGGGAATTAATATCATCTTGGCTGCCTTGAATGCTACAGGAATGTGACCCGGTGCCAGCAAGGCGTTGAATAGATTGAGTATGGATTGCAGAAGATTGCCTGGTAGAAGTTTGATCTGCAATGCTTTGATCCCCGATGGTCCTGGGAGGCCTTATCTCGGATGCTTTTGATTACTCCTCTCATCTCTAACATAGTTATGGGTCTTGTTAGAGGGTGGTCGTCTTCTAGGGTTGTCAGGTCTATCAGAGGGGTGATGTGAAGGGAGGCGGCTTTTTCTGTTGTCCATTGGTTGACACGTTCAAAGTGAGTGTTGTTGAAGGCTCTGCTGTTTGAAGCCGTGAGTGTCTTTTTCCATACTGCGCCCATGAGGTCAGCCTGATCTTGTGGGTCTTCTATTTTTTCTTGTTGCTCCTCGTCATCGTCGTCAAGGAATGTGTGTACGAGGTGGGTGAGGCTGGGGTTAACCGATCCCAAGAGCTGTCTGATCTTGCACCAGAAAGCTCCTGGCTCCCTTTTGTACTGGTTGGCCTGCCTCACAAGGGTTCCCCAAATGTAGGTCTTGTGAGTCAGCGTTAGGTCTATTTTTCCCTTCTGAGTGTTTGTAGGGTCAACACTGGTGGCTGGCCAACTTGGTAGTGGCTTTGGCAAGCTCGCTGGTACTCATTCATTTTGCCTCTGATTTCTCGGGTCGGTTTATATTGCTGGTAAGTCCTTGTGGTGGATATTTCACAAGTGGCCTCAGTTGCGAGCTGGATGCGGCTGTGGATGGTGTCTACTGCTTGGTCGATTGTTTGGGTTGGGAGGTTTTCGAACTCAATGATGGGTCGTCAGCCAGGAAGGTGTCATATTCCCGGGCACGTATGGTTTCCAGTCTGGGCCTGGGAGGTGCCACATACCTGAACGGGGTTGCTTGGAGGGTTGTGACCACAGGGATGTGGTCCGACCCCACGTTCTTGCCTGGGGTTACTCTGCAGTGGAACAGGTCACAATCCCTGTTGGTCAGCACTCTGTCAGGGGTGCCCCTCTGGTTGCCCGCAAAGAACGTCTTAAAGTGGGGGTCTTGGAAGGAGAGGTCCCGGTTTTGCATTAAGTTGAAGAGCTGCCTGCCCTTGAGGTCTGGCCTGGCAGGAGCGTTGAATAAGGCCTGATGGTGGGCATTCAGGTCTCCTGCGATGATAGTTGGGAGATTCCTATCGAGCAGCCTGTTCAGAGGGATGGATGGGAGGTAGGCCAGTCTAGGTGGTAGATATGCGGTGCAGACGATGAGTGGGCCGTGTGAAGTGGTGAGTTCTATTGCAAGAAAGTGGTCATCTTCTATGAGGATGGGGCGGTAAGAGAGCCCTCTTCTTATTAATATTGCCACCCCACTGTACATCCCCCTGTTGACTTCCCTGGTGGAATATCCCCAAATGGAGATGTGCTGGTCCTGTCTAACCGCTGTTTCATTGAGTAAGATAATATCTGGGTTAAGTCTGGCTACCTCCAGAGTGAGGAGGTATCTGTTGTTGAAGTAATGTCTGATGTTCACCTGAAGGATTGTGATCCCCATTATTGGCTATGAGACGTATGTGTTTGTTTGGCTCTAGCGCCAGTGTTATTACATTCGGTTTGGCTACTGCTATTTGTGGAGGTGGAGGGTAAATCTATTGAGCCAGGGAACATCCTTGCCACTTACGGCAAAACTTGTAAATGACTTCTCCAGTAAATTATCTACCAATAATTCACACTTTACCACAACACAACAGTAAAATAAGCGCTAGCCAATATAATAATAGAATTATTTATAACCAAGGGAAACCTCCCTGTTACCATTTTCACTGCTGGAAAAAGGGAATCAAATTACAGCGAATTACATACACGGCACATAGAGAAAATGGAAACAAATAAAGAACACTTTGCTCCACCACTGAATGTGTCTCTATGTCCTCACACACGTCAACCTCACAGTTGGGCCCAACCTAAACTTGGTGACGGCAAACAGGGTAAACTGACAAGTCTCCAATTCCCATTCACCTCACCAGGTGGTCACAGGGACAGAGGACCGACGTAACACTGGGTACGAAACCAGCTTCAGAGTTTTACTACCCAAACGGAAACAGTGTGCTTACATCAATCTCACGGGCTCACCACACACACTCGCATACATACATGTCAACTTCACTCCCGCTGCTGCTAGCTGCTGCTGCTGGATGATGACGTAGGCGTCCTCACTTCGTACACGTGGTCGGCTGGAGCACGGGGTCCTAGACCACGAGGTTAGCTCCACACACAGATACCAGGTGGCGCAGACACGCCGGCTTAAGGCAGCCAGGAGTGCACGCACAACAGATCACTCACAGACACAGCTGGAATGTGGTATCACGCCCATCCACTTGACACGGTACCCTAGGATACGACGGTACACGGTGTTACACTTCACGACAGTACACGAGACAGAATCCTTCACTGTTCACTGCTAATTCCTCGGAATTATGAATTTAAGGTTTCTCTCATAACACTGAAACCTTCTCTAGCTCGTCTCACTGCGGTACCTTCAAGCTAAGATACGACAGACGGCGGATGTCACTAAAACACTACGATAACAGCTTCACTTAGTCCAGTTGCTCTGAGATGGCATCTCACAATCATGTGGCTTAGATGACAAAGTTCACACTGCTAAACCGTCGAATACGCCTTTTCGCGATACGGGATTCTTATGTACGGCACCCGGAAAGATAGCAACATGATGAGCGTGACTTTAGGAACGTTGCAGGTGGTATTTCCCGGTGCTTGGCCTTAGCACAAGAAAGTACATACTTCTCTAGCAACGTTCTTCCTAAGAATAATTTTGGCGCCAAGACGGTTCCGGGATACCATGCGGTACCCCTCAGCATCTTGACCAATCACGGTTCAGCATTCCTGAGGCCCAAGCGCCTTGGCCAATGGCGTACCTGCACCACGACGCTGCCCCCTCTCTCGCGAGGTGGACACGTGATGGGGAGGGGGTGTAGTCTACAGCCGTTAACCCTCCATACCTCCCTCTCTATACTTGACGTACAAAAATTTCCCTGAAATCAACTCCCTACTGTAATTTCCTCCAGAGACCTGATACAGCGATCAGAATGACATCAATGGCTAGCAAAAGTCACGGACTGTCCAACGACACCCAACACGACTGTGGAAAAGTTATATTCAGAAAGTTGAATCATGGTGCACATTACTGGTGCACCATGCAATTTCGTACCTCATTCAGTGCACGAGAGAGCTGGAAAAATCTGTCTCCTGACATCAACCTCCCACTAAGGGTTTATTTCACTGGAAGCGAAATACACCCCACCATTTTACCAGCTCGAGGGTGCACTGTGCACGAGCTGTCACACACTTGACGGCTCACTTCCTGCTGGATGACAGTGGGTGGAGACTCCGTTTTCTATACGTCGTCGCCCTGAGAGACTTGGGGTGACTCCTCCGGTTCGTCCTGGGTAGTATTATTTAACTTTGGCACAGAGTTGTGCTCGGCTCCAGGGCCAGGCTCAAGCCAGCTCGACGCCTCGAAGCTAGGCTGGACTCCAAGCTCTGCAGCTCCGGCTTCAGTCTGTGTCATACCGGACACACTAGCAACACTTTGGGATGGACTACCCGGAGAGGCACTATCTTCACTCTCCTCTGACCTTGATGACGCATCATGTCGTTCATAAGCTGTTAAGTGCAGACTGCTTACCTCACTGAGCACCGGGTCACTGACCTGCTCCTCTGGCGTGTGCGACCTGCTCAACCAATCAGCACCCACATTATCGGTCCCCTTGATGTACTCGACCCTGAACTTAAACTGCTGTAAGAATAAAGCCCACCGCATAATCCTAGGATTAGCGTTCTTCAATATACTCAAATGGCTAAGAGGCTGATGGTCTACCTGGAAGGTGAACCGCCTTCCATACACATACTGATAGAACTTCTTAATGCCTACCACAGCTGCCAACAGTTCTCCTTCGACCGTCGAGTACCGACGCTCTACGTCACTCAACTTCCGGCTGTAGTAGGCGACCGGCCACACTAGGCCGTCATGCTCCTGCAGGAGTACAGCTCCCACTCCTGTGTTGGAAGCATCAGTTCTGAGGATGTGTTCCTTATCTTCGTCGGGTAGCCTCAAGATAAGCTGCTCGACCATCTTCTTTTTCAAGCAAGCGAAAGCAGCACCTTCCTCTCCCGTCCAGTTGACCTTAGTAGTGGCAGCCTTCTTTGTCAACTCTGTTAAGGGATAGGCTACAGAGGCGAAGTCTGGAATGAACTTCCTGTAGTAACCCACCAGACCAAGGAATGACCTCACCTGCGTCTTGGTGGTGGGTGGTACAGCATCCTGTATCTTCTGTATCTTATCAGGTAGAGGCTTGGAACAGCCTCCACCGATCACATGCCCAAGGTACCTGACCTTGGCGCATCCCACCTCACACTTGGTAGGTTTGGCGACCATGCCAACTCCTTGCAGCCACGAGAACACCTGTCACAGCAGTTGCAGATGCTCCTCCCAAGTGATAGAGTGGATAAGTACATCATCCACAAATATTTCCACCCCTTTGATGCCCCCCCAGGACCTTCCTCATAATCCTATTGAATACTGCTGGGGCATTCACCAGCCCAAAGGGAAGAACAGTGAATTGATACAGACCTTCACTAGTCATGAAAGCTGTGCATCTCTTGCTGTCTTGATGCAGTGGGATCTGCCAGAATCTCTTCGTCAGATCCAGCTTCGAGAATTAATTGTTTGGCGCCGGCCTAGTGAAAATCTCATCGTGGTTAAACATTAGTTCTGCATCAAACTTTTTGACCTAGTTCAATTTCCTGAAATCAAGACAAATCCTTACTCCCCCCCCCCCTCAGGTTTCTTCACAATCACCATGGGGCTGGAGTAGGGGGGAAGTAGATTTTTCAATCACACCTTCTCTTTCCATCTCTTTCAGTTCAGCCCTGACCTGGGGAACTAAGTGATGAGGAACAGGATAAAGTTTGGTGCGTACAGCCTGTCTTTCCATTAGCGGAACTCGGTAGCCTTTCACATCAGCTACCTTGGTAACATCTGAGAGCACGCCACTGAACTCCTTAGTCAGCTGTCTGGCCTGTGTACTCTGCTCTGGGGTCAGTCGATCGCTAATCCTTACAGCTTTGTATGTTTCCTTCTGTTTGCGATTATACAATCGTGGCTGACCTACCTCGCTGTCATCACTGATGACTGACACCCCTGCAATAAATGCAGTGTGTACTGGGTGGGAAACTAGCCCTGTCCCCTCCCGATTTTGCTTTGAAGGTCTCTTACTTCCTTTACCCTGCTTCCTCTGTTCCTTGGGCTGGGTAGTGGCGACCTTGACTTGGCTACCAGCTGGAGCGGACCGCGTGGGTCCCTTTGAACTAGATCCCGTTTCTGTTGGCGGAATGGGGCAGGCTTCCCCCGTTTTCCTTGCGCCTGCTGTCTCTGTTACATCCCAGTGTCGGTCGTTCTCCCAGCTTAACATGCACTACGGAAAGTGGCATGTGTTATGCCGTTGACAAATCTTAATGGCTGGAAAGACGTTGGAACTGGCACATTTACCAACACCATGCAAAGAAAGAAGCATTCATCTTGATTGGGATGTAGGGTGTACAGTCTGCCTATTGTAGTTTATTTAAAAATGCCAGGTTGTCCGTCAACTCGGTCTCCTCGTTTGCGTCGTTGAAATGATTTTCTACTGGCATTCCATGTGTAATACGTATGCACTTCCAAATACAGCAGTGTTTTTGCAAGCGTGAAGACATACCGTGAAGAAAGCAGTTAACATTTTAGGCAGTGGATTCATAGCTGTTTGTTGTATATTTGCAGCTGTGAAATAAACGTGTTGTTCATTTTCTTGTTTTCAAAACGAAAACAAAAAATACTAATGAAATATTTCAATTCAAACGCACATCAATCAACACAGCTCAATTTCACCACCAATTGCACTGAAAAATAAGAAGAACAGTTAAAAAAACGAAATGAAATCAATCAAAAAAGAAACAAATAAGCTATACCCATGAAATGAACGGTATGGTAGACAACACAGCTCAAATCAAATGAAACGTCGCACAAAATAATTAAATCAAATTGAAAATCAATCAAAATCTATGAAAATTCAATTTATCAATGCAATTGGAAGCATTGAAATGGAATCGTGACATATTTTGAATATCGTATGTTGCTCTTACGTGCAACAGATGGCGCAATTTAAAAAAAAAAACGCATGTTTTTACCTGTCACAAGAGTGGCATCTAAATAGTAGGTATAAAAACACGCACGTATTCGAATGGAACGTTGTGTCAAAATCTCAAAGGAATCGGTGAAGAACTTTTGGAGATTACGTGTGTTGCTCTTACGTCCAACAGATGGCGATGTTTAAAAAAAAAAAAATGTTTTTCCTGTCACAGGTGAGACATGTATATAGTAGGCACATAGAAACACTCGCCTATTCAAATGTAATGTTGTGTCAAAATTTCAAAATAATCGGTAAAGAGGTTTTGAAGATTTCCCTCACATGAAAAACACCCAAAAAACACAGCTTTTCAAAAAAGTATGTTTTTTTCCCGTAACAGACGTGACATCTATATAGTATGTATTTATAAACCTGCTTGGATGGGAAGGGAACGTTGTGTAAACATTTCAAGGCAATCGGTGAAGAACTTTCGGAGATTAGCGATTTTGAACAAACAAACATTTCCATATATCTAACTTTATTTGAAATTAGCAGTACCCGGCCATGCGCTGCTGTAACGCATGTGCGTTGATGAGTCACAGCAACCTTCCCTGTCCCCCAGTCCTCCCCACCATTCCCCCTTCACCCGTCTCCTCGGCCTCTCAACCATTCCCCACTCCAACATCCCCTCTTCCTTCCTAGCATACCCCACTCCCCCTGTCCCTTTGTCCTCCCCACCATTCTCTATTCTCCCATCCCCACCATCCCAAACTCCCCCGTCCCCTCGTCCTTCCCCACCATTACCCCCTCCCTTGTCCCCTCATCCTCCGCACCTTCTCTCACTTCCGTCCCCTCTTCATCCCCACCATTCCCCACTCCCTCGTCCGATGCCTTCCCAAATGGTCTGATGTTTACATCAGAAAATTGGGAACATCAAGTGATCTGATGTTCCCATCACTGAAATATAAGAAAACAGTTAAAAAATGAAATGAAAATATGAAAAAATATAAAAATAAACTATTCACACAAAATAAACGATCTGGGAAACAACACAGCTCAATTCCAATGCAATTCACACAAAATAATTAAATCAAAATGAAAATTAATCAAAATCTAGAAAAATTCAATATATCAATGCAATCAGAAACATAGAAATGGAATTGTAACATATCTAGTATGGCATGTGCGTTGCTCTTACATGCAACAGGTGGCACTGTTTTTCACGAGAAGTATAGTTTTACCTGTCACAGGAGTGGCATCTATACGTAAACTTCTGAAATGAACGGTATGGTAAACAACACAGCTCAATTCCAACACAATGCCACACAAAATAATTCATTAAAAAATAAAATAAATCGAAATCTATGAAAATAAAATTATCAATGCAATCGGAAACATTAAAATGGAATTCGTGACATATTAGGTACAACGTGCATGTTGCTATTAGTGCAACAGATGGCGCTGTTTTTCAAAAACGCATGTTTTTACCTGTCACAGGGTGGCATCTATATAGTAGGTATATGAAAAGATGCGCCTATTTGAATGCAACGTCGTGTCAAAATTTCAAAGCAATCGGTAAAGAGGTTCGAAGATTTCCCTCACATGAAAAACACAGATTTTCAGAAAAAGCATGTTTTTTTTTTTTACCGTCATAGACGTGACATCTATATAGTATGTATATAAAAACCTGCAAATGGAACTATATATATATATATAATATATACATATATAATATACATATATATATATATATATATATGCGAACAAGCCTGAATGGTCCCCAGGACATATGCAACTGAAAACTCACACCCCAGAAGTGACTCGAACCCATACTCCCAGAAGCAACGCATCTGGTATGTACAAGACGCCTTAATCCACTTGACCATCACGACCGGACATAATGAGGCGATAGCCGAGGCTATATGAACCACCCCACCGCCGGCACTCGGATAGTTATCTTGGGCATAGCATTTTACCAAATCACCTCATTCTTTGGGGCACACGTGAGGAACACAAATGCGAACAAGCCTGAATGGTCCCCAGGACATATGCAACTGAAAACTCACACCCCAGAAGTGACTCGAACCCATACTCCCAGAAGCAACGCATCTGGTATGTACAAGACGCCTTAATCCACTTGACCATCACGACCGGACATAATGAGGTGATAGCCGAGGCTATATGAACCACCCCACCGCCGGCACTCGGATAGTTATCTTGGGCATAGCATTTTACCAAATCACCTCATTCTTTGGGGCACACGTGAGGAACACAAATGCGAACAAGCCTGAATGGTCCCCAGGACATATGCAACTGAAAACTCACACCCCAGAAGTGACTCGAACCCATACTCCCAGAAGCAACGCATCTGGTATGTACAAGACGCCTTAATCCACTTGACCATCACGACCGGACATAATGAGGTGATAGCCGAGGCTATATGAACCACCCCACCGCCGGCACTCGGATAGTTATCTTGGGCATAGCATTTTACCAAATCACCTCATTCTTTGGGGCACACGTGAGGAACACAAATGCGAACAAGCCTGAATGGTCCCCAGGACATATGCAACTGAAAACTCACACCCCAGAAGTGACTCGAACCCATACTCCCAGAAGCAACGCATCTGGTATGTACAAGACGCCTTAATCCACTTGACCATCACGACCGGACATAATGAGGTGATAGCCGAGGCTATATGAACCACCCCACCACCGGCACTCGGATAGTTATCTTGGGCATAGCATTTTACCAAATCACCTCATTCTTTGGGGCACACGTGAGGAACACAAATGCGAACAAGCCTGAATGGTCCCCAGGACATATGCAACTGAAAACTCACACCCCAGAAGTGACTCGAACCCATACTCCCAGAAGCAACGCATCTGGTATGTACAAGACGCCTTAATCCACTTGACCATCACGACCGGACATAATGAGGTGATAGCCGAGGCTATATGAACCACCCCACCGCCGGCACTCGGATAGTTATCTTGGGCATAGCATTTTACCAAATCACCTCATTCTTTGGGGCACACGTGAGGAACACAAATGCGAACAAGCCTGAATGGTCCCCAGGACATATGCAACTGAAAACTCACACCCCAGAAGTGACTCGAACCCATACTCCCAGAAGCAACGCATCTGGTATGTACAAGACGCCTTAATCCACTTGACCATCACGACCGGACATAATGAGGTGATAGCCGAGGCTATATGAACCACCCCACCGCCGGCACTCGGATAGTTATCTTGGGCATAGCATTTTACCAAATCACCTCATTCTTTGGGGCACACGTGAGGAACACAAATGCGAACAAGCCTGAATGGTCCCCAGGACATATGCAACTGAAAACTCACACCCCAGAAGTGACTCGAACCCATACTCCCAGAAGCAACGCATCTGGTATGTACAAGACGCCTTAATCCACTTGACCATCACGACCGGACATAATGAGGTGATAGCCGAGGCTATATGAACCACCCCACCGCCGGCACTCGGATAGTTATCTTGGGCATAGCATTTTACCAAATCACCTCATTCTTTGGGGCACACGTGAGGAACACAAATGCGAACAAGCCTGAATGGTCCCCAGGACATATGCAACTGAAAACTCACACCCCAGAAGTGACTCGAACCCATACTCCCAGAAGCAACGCATCTGGTATGTACAAGACGCCTTAATCCACTTGACCATCACGACCGGACATAATGAGGTGATAGCCGAGGCTATATGAACCACCCCACCGCCGGCACTCGGATAGTTATCTTGGGCATAGCATTTTACCAAATCACCTCATTCTTTGGGGCACACGTGAGGAACACAAATGCGAACAAGCCTGATTTGGTAAAATGCTATGCCCAAGATAACTATCCGAGTGCCGGCGGTGGAGTGGTTCATATAGCCTCGGCTATCACCTCATTATGTCCGGTCGTGATGGTCAAGTGGATTAAGGCGTCTTGTACATACCAGATGCGTTGCTTCTGGGAGTATGGGTTCGAGTCACTTCTGGGGTGTGAGTTTTCAGTTGCATATGTCCTGTGGACCATTCAGGCTTGTTCGCATTTGTGTTCCTCACGTGTGCCCCAAAGAATGAGGTGATTTGGTAAAATGCTATGCCCAAGATAACTATCCGAGTGCCGGCGGTGGGGTGGTTCATATAGCCTCGGCTATCACCTCATTATGTCCGGTCGTGATGGTCAAGTGGATTAAGGCGTCTTGTACATACCAGATGCGTTGCTTCTGGGAGTATGGGTTCGAGTCACTTCTGGGGTGTGAGTTTTCAGTTGCATATGTCCTGGGGACCATTCAGGCTTGTTCGCATTTGTGTTCCTCACGTGTGCCCCAAAGAATGAGGTGATTTGGTAAAATGCTATGCCCAAGATAACTATCCGAGTGCCGGCGGTGGGGTGGTTCATATAGCCTCGGCTATCACCTCATTATGTCCGGTCGTGATGGTCAAGTGGATTAAGGCGTCTTGTACATACCAGATGCGTTGCTTCTGGGAGTATGGGTTCGAGTCACTTCTGGGGTGTGAGTTTTCAGTTGCATATGTCCTGGGGACCATTCAGGCTTGTTCGCATTTGTGTTCCTCACGTGTGCCCCAAAGAATGAGGTGATTTGGTAAAATGCTATGCCCAAGATAACTATCCGAGTGCCGGCGGTGGGGTGGTTCATATAGCCTCGGCTATCACCTCATTATGTCCGGTCGTGATGGTCAAGTGGATTAAGGCGTCTTGTACATACCAGATGCGTTGCTTCTGGGAGTATGGGTTCGAGTCACTTCTGGGGTGTGAGTTTTCAGTTATATATATATATATATATATATATATATATATATATATATATATATACATATACATATGTATATATTTATATATACATATACATATGTATATATTTATATATGTATATATATATATATATATACATATATAAATATATATATATATATATATATATATATATATATATATATATATATATATATATATATATATATATATATATATATATATATATATATATGGGTCTGGTCGTGATGGTCAAGTGGATTAAGGCGTCTTGTACATACCAGTTGCGTGGCTCCTGGGAGTATGGGTTCGAGTCACTTCTGGGGTGTGAGTTTTCAGTTGCATATTGTCCTGGGGACCATTCAGGCTTGTTCGCATATATATATATATATATATGCAACAATGATCACAAAAACACTGATCCAAGTATGCAGAATAACCACATATGAAAAATAGAAAATGCTTAACGCGTTTTCGGCTAATTCGCCTTCATCAGAGCAAAGTAGAAAGAGGATAAGATTGCTGATCAGACCTTTATATCCGCCTGGGCAGATCACCTAACCACCAAAAATAAGTGGAGGAAAGGAATTATAAGAAAGAAGGTAATTGCAGAAGGCCTATTGGCCCATACAAGGCAGCTCCTATTAATATCTCCAAGTGCCATACGTGTTTAAATGATTGCTATATTGTTTTGACGTGCTATATTGAGGCTTAAATAGGGATCCAACTTGTACATACCGGGGCTCACATTAAGGCTGTTGTTACAATGTTTGATCAGAGCAGACTCGATCACGTTTCGTTCAACAAAATCCTTACTTTTAACAATACATTTTGCCCCTGTGAAGTCGATAGAATGATTACATAAACTGGAATGTAAATACAATGCACTGGATTGCTGGGCTGTACGAATATATTCGTACAGCCCAGCAATCCAGTGCATTGTATTTACATTCCAGTTTATGTAATCATTCTATCGACTTCACAGGGGCAAAATGTATTGTTAAAAGTAAGGATTTTGTTGAACGAAACGTGATCGAGTCTGCTCTGATCAAACATTGTAACAACAGCCTTAATGTGAGCCCCGGTATGTACAAGTTGGATCCCTATTTAAGCCTCAATATAGCACGTCAAAACAATATAGCAATCATTTAAACACGTATGGCACTTGGAGATATTAATAGGAGCTGCCTTGTATGGGCCAATAGGCCTTCTGCAATTACCTTCTTTCTTATAATTCCTTTCCTCCACTTATTTTTGGTGGTTAGGTGATCTGCCCAGGCGGATATAAAGGTCTGATCAGCAATCTTATCCTCATTCTACTTTGCTCTGATGAAGGCGAATTAGCCGAAAACGCGTTAAGCATTTTCTATTTTTCATATGTGGTTATTCTGCATATATATATATATATATATATATATATATATATATATATATATATATATATATATATATATATGGTTCCAAGGGGTTGTCATAGCCAGGGGGTGGTAATGGGGGACGAGCTCCCATGACCTATAAAATGCTCCTATACGGCATGCGTCTCAAATAGCCTCTGACAACCAAGTCCAACTCCTGGCCTGCACGGGTGGCTTAGTCTAAGTCCGGCGGAACTGCTTTTACCGACAGGAGAAGGGGCGAGGGCGTGCCTCTGGCGCCTTAAAACCAGCTGCTCCGGGTAGATGGGACTCGATAGCCTGGGAAGGCAGCCCATCTAGGGGAAGGAAAACCCTGATTTTAAACCTCCGCTGCCTTGCGGCCATACCCTTGTTTTGGGAAGGCTTCAGGAGTCAACCTCGAGGAAAAATCCGGAGTTGGAGCCCCTAAGGCAGTTCGTTGTTGACGTCGACCTCGTTCTGGCAGCTCCTGCGACGTTGCTGGAACCATGCGTATTGGCATTTGCCTCTCTATTGGATAATTTCAGCAACGTGGAGAGGGGGGACCTGCTGCATGGGTAACAGCTTCTCCTCCATATCTACCTACCCAGGCTTTGCGCCCTGGAGAGGACACTCCAGCTTCGCCTCACAGCGTCGAACCAACACGGGAAGCGACAGTCTACCGGTTTTAAGTCTTCTGCTCGATTGGCGAAGAGTGTGACGCCAGGGGTTGCTTCCGACGGTGGGAGGGGTCATCGCGCCCCACTGGGCAGCTACCGCCCGCCTCAAGCTGGGCAAACCCCAGCCAATAAGGTGTTGCCTCGCCACGGTCCGTTAACCTCACTGGGTGCGTGGGGTTTAGGGTGAAAACTGACAAGCGGCCCGACAACTTTGCACCAAGCAATACCAAACCAAAGAAGAAAATATCAACTGCCCTAAAGCTGGGCACATGGAACGTCAGGACACTGACACCAGGTTTCTCTGACGACCTGCAAGAAATCAATGACGCCCGAAAAACAGCAATCATCGATAGGGAGCTGAGCAAGCTGCAGATGGATATTGTTGCTCTCCAAGAGACCAGGCTCCCAGGATCAGGATCTGTGAGAGAGAGGACCTTCTCTTTCTTCTGGCAAGGAAAACCTCCAGATGAGACCAGAGAACATGGTGTGGGATTTGCCGTCAGGAATGCACTGTTGGGACACATTATGCCACCGATGGGGGAAACCGAACGAATTCTGTCTCTGCAACTGTACTCCCAAACAGGACCAGTCAATGTAATTAGTGCATATGCACCAACCCTGACTTCTCCAGCAGAGGCAAAGGAAAAATTCTACGATGACCTCAACAGAGTCATAGCGAGAATCCCTGTAAAGGAGCCACTGTTCATCCTCGGCGACTTCAACGCCAGAGTGGGTGCCGAGCACAACATTTGGCCCACTTGCCTGGGTCAATTCGGCATAGGAAGGATGAATGAGAACGGGCAACGTCTGCTAGAACTCTGCTGCCTTCATGGTCTTTGTGTCACCAACACGTTCTTCGGCACAAAGCCTCAACACCGAGTATCTTGGAGACACCCCAGATCCAAGCACTGGCACCAGCTTGACCTGATTCTTACCAGGCGTGCAAGTCTACCCAGCGTCAAGATTACGCGTAGCTACCAGAGTGCTGTCTGTGACACCGACCACTCCCTGGTATGTAGCAGGGTCAAGATGCAACCAAAGAAGATTCATCACTCGAAAAAGGCGGGCAGACCTCGCATCGACACCACCAAGACCCGCAACCAGGACAAGGTGGAAGATTTTGCACACGTGCTCGAGGAAGCTCTTCCTGGCCCAGCTGGGGTCACTGCCTGTAAAAGATAGGAGCACTTCAGAGACGCTGTGTTCAACGCTGCCATTTCCACCTTTGGCAAGAAGACCAGCAGGTCGGCAGACTGGTTCGAGGCTCACTCGGAAGAGATGACACCTGTAATCGAAGAGAAGAGAAACGCCTTGGCAGCCTACAAAGCCTGCCCAAGTCGGCGCAACTTACAGATCCTTCGGGCCGTCCGCTGCAAAGTGCAGCAGAGCGCCAGGCGATGTGCCAACAACTATTGGCTCCAGCTCTGCTCCCAGATACAGACTGCAGCGGATACAGGCAATGTAAGGGGAATGTATGACGGCATCAAGCAGGCCCTTGGCCCAATCCAGAGGAAGACCGCTCCTCTGAAATCTGCCACTGGCGAGGTGATTCAGGACCAGACACTGCAGCTGAAGCGCTGGGTCGAGCACTACTCTGAGCTATACGCCAGGGACAATGTGGTCACCGAAGATGCCCTGAGCTCCATTGAGTGTCTGCCTGTGTTAATGGAGCTCGACAGTGAACCGACCCTGGAAGAACTCAGCGATGCCCTAGACTCCCTTGCTTCTGGTAAAGCTCCTGGCAAAGATGGCATTCCTGCTGAGACCTTGAAGTGCTGCAGAGGTAGCCTGCTCATGGAGCTGCACGAAATTCTCTGCCTCTGCTGGGAAGAAGGAGAGGTGCCACAGGACATGAGGGATGCCAACATCGTCACACTGTATAAGAATAAAGGTGACAGGGGCGACTGCAACAACTACCGTGGAATCTCCCTCCTCAGTATTGTCGGAAAGCTGTTTGCTCGAGTCGCATTGAAGAGGCTCCAAGTACTTGCAGAGAGAGTTTATCCAGAATCACAATGTGGATTCAGAGCTGGCAGGTCCACCATCGACATGGTCTTTTCCCTCAGACAACTGCAGGAGAAATGCAGGGAACAGAAGCAGCCACTCTTTGTAGCCTTCATAGACCTGACGAAGGCCTTCGACCTCGTCAGCAGGGATGGCCTGTTCAAGATCCTCCCCAAGATCGGATGCCCACCCAGGCTCCTCAGCATCATCAGATCTTTCCATGAGAACATGAGGGGCACCGTGGTCTTTGATGGCCTAACATCAGGCGCCTTTGACATCCGAAGTGGAGTAAAGCAGGGCTGCGTACTGGCTCCAACCCTATTCGGGATTTTCTTCGCAGTTATGCTGCGGCACGCCTTCGGATCTGTCACGGAAGGCATTTACCTCCGGACCAGGTCGGATGGGAAGCTCTTTAACCTCGCCAGGCTGAGAGCCAAGACAAAGGTTCGGCTGAGGTGTCTGCGCGACTTCCTCTTTGCCGACGACGCAGCAGTCACTGCCCACTCAGCTGAAGACCTCCAACGGCTCATAACCCGCTTCAGCGAGGCCTCTCAGGCTTTCGGACTCACCATCAGTCTGAAGAAAACACAAGTCATGGGACAAGGAGTGGACTCCCCACCTGACATCGGCATCTCTGATTCCAAACTGGAAGTTGTTCACGACTTCGTGTACCTGGGCTCCACAATCTCTGACTCCCTCTCTCTTGATACGGAGCTAAACAAACGCATCGGTAAGGCATCTACTACCATGTCCAAACTGACAAAGAGAGTGTGGGCCAACAATAGGCTAACTGAGTATACTAAGATTCAGGTTTACAGATCCTGTGTCCTGAGCACTCTCCTTTATGGCAGTGAGTCTTGGACACTCCGCGCCCGTCAGGAAAGACGGCTGAATGCCTACCACATGCGCTGCCTTAGACACATCTTGGACATCACCTGGCAGGACAAGGTGACAAACAACAACGTCTTGGGGAGAGCAAGAATCACCAGCATGTACACAATGCTGAAACAGAGACGAATGCGCTGGCTCGGGCACGTTGTGCGAATGGGCGACGGCAGGATCCCCAAGGATCTCCTGTATGGAGAGCTGAGGCAGGGAAAGCGTCCAGTAGGCAAGCCCCAGCTACGGTACAAAGACGTATGCAAAAGGGACCTGAAAGCCATGGACGTCGATCTCGCTATATGGGAGACACTGGCTGCAGACCGTTCAGCCCGGAGGCAGTCTGTTCAACGAGGTCTCTCCAAGTTCGAGGAGTCACTTGCCAAGGAATCGGAGGCAAAGAGACAGAGAAGGAAAGCCGGTAACCAGGAAGACAGACCAGAATCGGACTTCGTTTGTGCTCGGTGTGGGATGGACTGCCACTCTCGGATTGGCCTCATCAGTCACACCAGACGCTGCACCAGGATTGACAACTAGGGCGCAACTCCATAGTCTCCCGAGACTGAAGGATGCCTACTACTATATATATATATATATATATATATATATATATATATATATATATATATATATATATATATATATATATATATATATATATATATATATATATATAAGGGATAAACGTGAGGTGAAACATAGAGGCTGCAGAAGGCTTATTGGCACATACTGCTGCCTCGTATGGGCCAATAAGCCTTCTGCAGCCTTTATATATATATATATATATATATGTCGTACCTAGCAGCCAGAACGCACTTCTCAGCTTACTATGCAAGGGCCGATTTGCCTAATAAGCCAAGTTTTCCTGAATTCATATATTTTCTCTAATTTTTTTCTCATGAAATGATAAAGCTACCCATTTCATTATGTATGAGGTCAATTTTTTTTTATTGGAGTTAAAATTAACGTTGATATATGACCGAACCTAACCAACCCTACCTAACCTAACCAACCCTACCTAACCTAACCTAACCTATCTTTATAGGTTAGGTTAGGTTAGGTAGCCGAAAAAGTTAGGTTAGGTTAGGTTAGGTAGGTTAGGTCGTCGAAAAAGAATTAATTCATGAAAACTTGGCTTATTAGGCAAATCGGGCCTTGCATAGTAGGCTGAGAAGTGCGTTCTGGCTACTAGGTACGACATATATATATATATATATATATATTAGTATATTTTGGTAGCAGTCTTTCCTGTAGACATATTTTATTAAATATGACCGAAAAAGTAAGATTAATAATTCTAACACGAATTTTCTCAATCTTTCGTACATTATGCTTCACTGTTGGAGGTAAATCAAAAATCACTTCTCCAAAATTCATTTTTATTTCTAGTCTGACGCGACACGGGCGCGTTTCGTAAAACTTATTACATTTTCAAAGACTTCACAAATACACAACTGATTAGAACTTGCGTTTCCCTGATTTTATATCTACATTTGAGTGAGGTGGGAAGGGTGATGTGGCATTACATTTGAGTGAGGTGGGAAGGATGATGTGGCATTAGAGGATATTAATAGGGTATTAAAAGTATCAACACAAGACAGAACACGAAACAATGGATATTGAATAGAAGTGTTTGTAGAAAGCCTATTGGTCCATATTTCTTGATGCTTCTATATTGGAGCGGAGTCTTGAGGTGGGTAGAATATAGTTGTGCAATAATTGGCTGTTGATTGCTGGTGTTGACTTCTTGATGTGTAGTGCCACATCATAATAAAATAAAAATAAAAATGAATTTTGGAGAAGTGATTTTTGATTTACCTCCAACAGTGAAGCATAATGTACGAAAGATTGAGAAAATTCGTGTTAGAATTATTAATCTTACTTTTTCGGTCATATTTAATAAAATATATATATATATATATATATATATATATATATATATATATATATATATATATATATATATATATATATATATATATATATATATATTAGGTTACGTAGCCGAAAAAGTTATGTTAGGTTAGGTTAGGTAGGTTAGGTAGTCGAAAAACAATTAATTCATGAAAACTTGGCTTATTAGGCAAATCAGGCCTTGCATAGTTGGCTGACAAGTGCGTTCTGGCTACTAGGTACGACATATATATATATATATATATATATATATATATATATATATATATATATATATATATATATATATATATATATATATATATATATATATATATATATATATATATATATATTTATATATATGCGAACAAGCCTGAATGGTCCCCAGGACTATATGCGACTGAAAACTCACACCCCAGAAGTGACTCGAACCCATACTCCCAGGAGCAACACAACTGGTAACTACAGGGCGCCTTAATCCGCTTGACCATCACGGCCGGACAAAAGGAAGTGGTAGCCGAAGCTATTTGAACCACTTCCCCGCCGGCAACTCGGATGGTAATCTTGGGCATAGCATTTCACCAAATCGCCCTGTAGTTACCAGTTGTGTTGCTCCTGGGAGTATGGGTTCGAGTCACTTCTGGGGTGTGAGTTTTCAGTCATATATATATATATATATATATATATATATATATATCGTACCTAATAGCCAGAACTCACTTCTTGGCCTACTATGCAAGGCCCGATTTGGCTAATAAGCCTAGTTTTCATGAATTAATGTTTTTTCGACTACCTAACCTACCTAACCTAACCTAACCTAACTTTTTCCGCTACCTAACTCAACCTAACCTATAAACATAGATTAGGTTAGGTTAGGTAGGGTTGGTTAGGTTCGGTCATATATCTACGTTAATTTTAACTCTAATGAAAAAAAATTGACCTCATACATAATGAAATGGGTAGCTTTATCATTTCATAAGAGAAAAAATAGAGAAAATATATTAATTCATGAAAACTTGGCTTATTAGGCAAATCGGGCCTTGCATAGTAGGCTGAGAAGTGAGTTCTGGCTATTAGGTACGACATATATATATATATATATATATATATATATATATATATATATATATATATATATATATATATATATATATATTAGTATATTTTGGTAGCAGTCTTTCCTGTAGACATATATTTCGGTCATATTAAATATGACCGAAAAAGTAAGATTATTAATTCTAACACGAATTTTCTCAATGTTTCTTATATTTTTTTTTTTACTGTTGATGGTAACTGAAAAATCAATTCTCCAAAATTCATTTTTTATTTCTAGTCTGACGCGACACTTGAGCGCGTTTCGTTAAACTTATTACAATTTCAAAGACTTTAGTTTACACACACACACAACTATAACTGAACAGAGTTTAATGTTGTTGTTGTTTAAGATTCGCTACTCAGAACGATAAGTTCCAGTACCACGGGCTATGGTGAGCCCATAAGTGGAGGCTCTTTGGAGCCATTATCTGTATCAGTGGCTGATACTAGAAATGTGGCGATGGATGGGGGTCTTCATGATGGTTTTCAGCCTGGAGGGCTGGCTATACCAGTTATGGAGCTGGTGGGGTTAGTGTAGACCTCTAGGTTTTCCGTTTTTTCTTTGCCTGCGACTTTGGCTGAGCAGTGCTGTCATTAGAGTTTGGTGACGTGGCCTCCATGAGGAAGTCTTGAACCGTGTAGGTGTCGTATTTGTGATGCGGCGGTGGAGCTCCTACTATGATTTCCTCGTCTGAGGAGTCCGTAACCTCCGTAGTGGGCGTTTTTGTCTTTCGCCTCGCAGCCTTAGGTAGGTTTAGGTGTCGTTGATTGGTGGTTGTAGCTATTTCAGGAGCGGTGGTGGTGCTGTTATCGCTTGTAGACAGCACGTCTGCTAGCGCGGCTGCTGAGATAGTGATGGCAGGAGTGCTGGGAGCTGAAGAAGGAATTACCTCTGTGTCGCCCGGGTCATGGGCGGTTCTGGAGTCGGTGTTGAAGTTGACCACTTGGTCGTCCTGGTGGTAGTCTCCAGAGTGGTAGAGGAGGCAGTGAGATTTACGCTAGTGGCTATGATGGGGGTCAGGCCATTGTCTATGTATAATGCGTTTAGTTCACTGACAAAGCGCTGGTTGTCTGGTCCTGCAAGCCTTTCCGCTAGTTTAAGAAGACCAGGGATAATGCCTGCACGTGATGCAGGGGGCTGTGAAGGAGCCTGTGGGAACTTGGGGACCTTGGGTCCCCAATGAGAAGGCTGTGTCGTCTGCTGGGAGGAGCCATATGTTGGTAGGACCGGAAAGTCTTCTGGTCGACTAGTGAGAGCTAAGGTGGTGAGTTGAACGCTTGGGGCTCTGGTCGAGGAGGTAGACGAGTTGTTTCTTTTGGCTTCAACCTGGGCCTTGATGATTTCCTGTCTGCAGGGGCAGCGGTAGGAAATTGCGGGGTGATTACCATCACAGAGCAAGCAGCGATGGACTGTTGCTTTGCATATGTAGTAGTGATGGTCCAGTGCGCACAGGCTGCATCTCTGGACAGGGTGCTGACACTTGTTGGTCGGGTGGGAGAGCTCGTAGCACTTAAAGCACTGCTGGATCTCATGGTAGCGTTCCTTTTTTATTTGGTGGGGTGGTATTTTTAGGCCGAAGCAGTAAAATCCTTGTGTGGCAGCCTGGGTGGCCGCAGCTATGGTGGTGAACGTAATCTTCATTGATGTTTTGTCGGTGTTGCAGAACTCTAGGTTGAATACCGACAGGTTTGGATTTTCGTCCTCGATATTGTCCTTGATATGATGTTGAGGTCGCTCAGCGATCCACCGTCTGGTCCTGCTGATAAAAACAGTTCTTCGTGCCAGGAACTGACGTGGGAAGTGAGGATGTAGGTAGTGCTCTTTGCGAAGAATGGCATCGTTAGTGAGGAGTTTTTCTAGCTCCTCTTCACATGAAAAGTAGAGCACGATATCTTCACCTTCCTGACTAATGTCAGCGGGTTTGAGGCGAGTTACGTCCTTCAGGACCTTTAAAGTATTGCTTCTTCCGATAGCATGGCCGTCCAGTGGAGTAGCTCTGACCTTAAGACGTTTGGGTCGCATTGTGACCACACTGCCCCTTGTGATGTGTTGACGGGAGATGTCTCTCCCGTCCTGCAGAGTTTAAACAGCTTCGATTTTTTATACCTGCATTTGGGTGAGGTGATATGTTACAACAGTTTTGGATGAGGTGAAAACAAACTTTCAACACAAGACAGAACACGAAACAATGGGTATAATATTTTGAAAGTTAAAGGGAAGAATGGAAGAAACTGCAGAGGGCCTATTGGCCCATATTTCTTGATGCTTCTATATTGGTGCGGAGTCTTCAAGTGGGTAGAATATAGTTGTGCATTAATTGGCTGTTGATTACTGGTGTCGACTTCTTAATGTGTAGTGCCTCGCAGATATCTAGCCGCCTGCTATCGCTGTATCTATCGATGATTTCCGTGTTTTTTATTAAGACTTCTATGGTGATGGTCTGGTTGTGGGAAGAGATTATATGTTCCTTAATGGAGCCCTGTTGCTTATGCATCGTTAATCGCCTGGAAAGAGATGTTGTTGTCTTGCCTATATACTGAATTCTTTGAGTCTTACAGTCCCCAAGTGGGCATTTGGAGGCATAGACGACATTGGTCTCTTTTAAAGTGTTCTGCTTTGTGTCTGGAGAGTTTCTCATGAGTAGGTTGGCCGGTTTCTTGGTTTTATAGTAGATCGTCAATTGTATCTTCTGATTTTTGTCTGTAGGGATAACGTTTCTATTAACAATATCTTTCAGAACCCTTTCCTCCGTTTTATGAGCTGTGGAAAAGAAGTTCCTGTAAAAGAGTCTAATAGGGGGTACAGGTGTTGTGTTAGTTGTCTCTTCAGAGGTTGCATAGCGTTTCACCTTCCTTCTTATGATGTCTTCAATGAAACCATTGGAGAAGCCGTTGTTGACTAGGACCTGCCTTACCCTACAGAGTTCTTCATCGACTTACTTCCATCCTGAGCTGTGACTGAGAGCACGGTCAACATAAGCGTTAACGACACTCCTCTTGTACCTGTCTGGGCAGTTACTGTTGGCATTGAGGCACATTCCTATGTTTGTTTCCTTAGTGTAGACTGCAGTGTGGAAATCTCCGCTCCTTTCCATGACTGTTACATCTAGAAAGGGCAGCTTCCCATCCTTCTCCATCTCGTAAGTGAAATGCAACACAGAATTCTGCTCAAATGCCTCCTGCAGCTCCTGCAGATGTCTGACATCAGGTACCTGTGTAAAAATGTCGTCAACATACCTGCAGTATATGGCCGGTTTCAAGTTCATGTCGACTAAGACCTTTTGTTCGATGATACCCATGTAGAAGTTCGCAAACAGTACACCTAGGGGAGAACCCATGGCGACCCCATCTACTTGCTTATACATGTGCCCATCCGGGCTCAAGAAGGGTGCCTCTTTAGTACAAGCTTGGAGTAGTTTCCTTAGAATGTTTTCTGGTATTTTAAGAGGAGGAGTACAGGCCGGATCACGATACACTCTGTCCGCTATCATCCCGATTGTTTCATCCACAGGTACGTTGGTAAACAGTGATTCTACGTCCAACGAGGCTCTTATCCCTGTGGCCCGTGTTCCCTGCAGTAAGTCAACAAATTCCTTTGGTCTGCTCATAACGTTACAGACCGACATCACCGCAGGTGATAGTCTGGTTGTGGGAAGAGATTATATGTTCCTATATAATCTTTTCCCACAACCAGTAATAATAGGGAACATATAATCTCTTCCCACAACCAGACCATCACCAGAGAAGTCTTAACAAAAAACACGGAAATCATCGATAGATACAGCGATAGCAGGCGGCTTGATATCTGCGAGTCACTACACATTAAGAAGTTGACACCAGCAATCAACAGCCAATTAATGCACAACTATATTCTATCTACTTCAAGACTCCGCACCAATATAGAAGCATCAAGAAATATGGGCCAATAGGCCCTCTGCAGTTTCTTCCATTCTTCCCTTTAAGTTACAAAATATTATACCCATTGTTTCGTGTTTTGTCTTGTGTTGAAAGTTTGTTTTCACTTCATCCAAAACTATTGTAACATGTCACCTCACCCAAATGCAGGTATAAAATCGAAGCTGTTTGAACTCTGTTCAGTTATAGTTGTGTGTATGTAAACAAAAGTCTTTGAAAATGTAATAAGTTTTACGAAACGCGTTCAAGTGTCGCGTACGACAAGAAATAAAAATGAATTTTAGAGAATTGATTTTTGAATTACCATCAACAGTGAAAAGAAATATAAGAAACAGAGAATATTCATGTTAGAATTATTAATCTTACTTTTTCGGTCATATTTAATAATATATGTCTACAGGAAAGACTGCTACCAATATATACTAATATTATATATATAAATATATATATATATATATATATATATATATATATATATATATGTCGTACCTAATAGCCAGAACGCACTTCTCAGCCTACTATTCAAGGCCCGATTTGCCTAATAAGCCAAGTTTTCATGAATTAATGTTTTTTCGTCTACCTAACCTACCTAACCTAACCTAACCTAGCTTTTTTTGGCTACCTAACCTAACCTTACCTATAAATATAGGTTAGGTTAGGTTAGGTAGGGTTGGTTAGGTTCGGTCATATATCTACGTTAATTTTAACTCCAATAAAAAAAAATTGACCTCATACATAGAGAAAAGGGTTGCTTTATCATTTCATAAGAAAAAAATTATAGTAAATATATTAATTCAGGAAAACTTGGCTTATTAGGCAAATCGGGCCTTGAATAGTAGGCTGAGAAGTGAGTTCTGGCTACTAGGTACGACATATATATATATATATATATATATATATATATATATATAATCGATGTTCCCTTCGGGAATCTTAATTTTAAGATAAATAGGAAAACCAGGGATATACTGAACATCTTGTATCAGAATCTTTACTTTAAAAAACATAACGTTTCGAATACTTCTCGTATTCATCATCAGATCTAAAAGAAAAAACAGAAATCACAGTCAAATAGCTGGTAAACAAAGAACTCATACTGAATATAATTGCCTATCAAAGAAAGGAAAAAGCTTAAAAAACAAAAACACTTAAGCGCACTTAAAGTGATCAATACAAATAAAACTTATTAACTGTCACATATATTAAAACTAACTTAAAATCCATTAAACTACAAGATGAAATTTATAACTACTAAAACAAACCATTCTATTAAACTTACGTGAAGTGATCAGAAGTGAAACTTGATACCTAACACATAGATACTAAACACTATAACAAATATTTATATAATGTCTACAAATCTACAAAAAATGTATGTAAAATACAAACAGAATAAACGACAATTATAAAGTGCTAACCAAAATCTTATAAAAACTCAAATATTAAATAAAATTAAATACCAAAAAATGTATTATATATCCTACATAGAAGATTATATTAATGTGCAATGTTAAGACTTGAAATAAGTAAGAAAGGGCAAAGACATGGTAAACTAAACAAAATTAAACTACCAAAATAAACTAAAAATCAAATTACAGGGCCTACTGTGCACTATACAGTGTACAATTGGACAGCTGAAAGGTTGCTATTCAACAGAGGCCGCAGTTCCTTTATATATAAGGATTCCATTATTCTCAAATCTGACTGGCCATTCATACAAGTGTCCAGAATTTTAAAATCAGATTCCAGCAGAGAATGATCAAACTCATAACAATGGTTTCTAATCTCCGAAAATGCTGGTTTAGATAATGGTAATCCAGTCCTAAAAGATAATCCCCGGTGCTCAAGTATCCTAATCTTAAAGTTCCGAATGGAACTCCCGACATATCCAGCATTACAGCTGGAACAATTATACATATATACGACATTTGAGCACAAGGGGATAGGCACTTTATCTTTAAATTTAAAATAAGAGCCTATGGTATTTGTGTTGACAAAAATAAATCTAAAGTCTACTTGAGGATAACACTGCTGCAACAGTCTCCTCAAACGACTCCTTACAGAAAAGCTAATACTGCCATAAAATGGTAATTTAATATATTTAAGATCCCTTTCCACTGTAGTAATCCTACACGATGGATGAAACTTCTTATTTAAGAAATTCCTTATAAAAGTATAAACCATATGCACAGGATAACCATTATTTGAAAAAAAATTCACAAGAAAATTAATTTCCTGATCAAAGTTATTCCAATTAGAACATAAAACAAAGGCCCTATTCAGCAGAGTGTTAATAGCATTTTTCTTAAAAATATCAGGAACAAAGGAATTAAAATTTAAACCTAAACCAGTAAAGGTTGGTTTCCTAAAAACATTAGTGTTGAACCCATTGAGGTAATTCACTTTTACATCAAGAAACGACAATGAATTATTAACTTCACACTCTGCAGTAAACCGTATATTACTATGTTGTGCATTAAGATACTCTCTAAATTTCTCAATATGACATTGGTCCCTAAACAACAAAAAAGTGTCATCTACATATCTTCTGTACAAGACTGGTTTAAAGGCCGAAGGACAATTATCAAGCCAATTAATTTCGTGAAAACTCAAAAAAGCATTAGCCAATGCAGGACCTAAAGGAGACCCCATTGCGACCCCATTGCTACTGCGGCCTCTGTTGAATAGCAACCTTTCAGCTGTCCAATTGTACACTGTATAGTGCACAGTAGGCCCTGTAATTTGATTTTTAGTTTATTTTGGTAGTTTAATTTTGTTTAGTTTACCATGTCTTTGCCCTTTCTTACTTATTTCAAGTCTTAACATTGCACATTAATATAATCTTCTATGTAGGATATATAATACATTTTTTGGTATTTAATTTTATTTAATATTTGAGTTTTTATAAGATTTTGGTTAGCACTTTATAATTGTCGTTTATTCTGTTTGTATTTTACATACATTTTTTGTAGATTTGTAAACATTATATAAATATTTGTTATAGTGTTTAGTATCTATGTGTTAGGTATCAAGTTTCACTTCTGATCACTTCACGTAAGTTTAATAGAATGGTTTGTTTTAGTAGTTATAAATTTCATCTTGTAGTTTAATGGATTTTAAGTTAGTTTTAATATATGTGACAGTTAATAAGTTTTATTTGTATTGATCACTTTAAGTGCGCTTAAGTGTTTTTGTTTTTTAAGCTTTTTCCTTTCTTTGATAGGCAATTATATTCAGTATGAGTTCTTTGTTTACCAGCTATTTGACTGTGATTTCTGTTTTTTCTTTTAGATCTGATGATGAATACGAGAAGTATTCGAAACGTTATGTTTTTTAAAGTAAAGATTCTGATACAAGATGTTCAGTATATATATATATATATATATATATATATATATATATATATATATATTTATATATATATGTCGTACCTAGTAGCCAGAACTCACTTCTCAGCCTACTATGCAAGGCCCGATTTGCCTAATAAGCCAAGTTTTCATGAATTAATGTTTTTTCGTCTACCTAACCTACCTAACCTAACCTAACCTAGCTTTTTTTGGCTACCTAACCTAACCTTACCTATATATATAGGTTAGGTTAGGTTAGGTAGGGTTGGTTAGGTTCGGTCATATATCTACGTTAATTTTAACTCCAATAAAAAAAAATTGACCTCATACGTAGTGAAAAGGGTAGCTTTATCATTTCATAAGAAAAAAATTATAGTAAATATATTAATTCATGAAAACTTGGCTTATTAGGCAAATCGGGCCTTGAATAGTAGGCTGAGAAGTGAGTTCTGGCTACTAGGTACGACATATATATATATATATATATATATATATATATATATATATATATATATATATATATATATATATTGTGACGGGAAAGTGTTGGAGTGTTGATGTTCGGCAGTCCTCCAATGGCAGGTGTCAAAGCCTGGTCACACTTAAAACAAAAATATAGACTGCTTGCCTGTTGTCTGTGGTAAGTGAGAGGGAGGAACACGTAAAACACAAAGTATGAACAATGAAACTTTAATATATTTACTTTAAACATAAATGAAAATAAAGACAAATCTCGGGGAATTAAAAATTCAATGAAATAATAAAGAACTGCAAAGACAATGTGAGACACAATAATACAAAAAAGAAATGTAAAAATGGTGCTGAGAATATCGGCTATGGCTGAAACCTCCCTTCGTATACGAGCTAATGAGCTAGTATGCCAGAGAGAGATGTCAACGCTAAGAGTACAAAGAATATTCTGAAGTTGATAGCTGGTCAGGCTCAGACGTCGACTCAGGTAGAGGGCACTGAGGTGCGGTGTGAAGGTGCGCGGCTGGCGAGTCACCAATCAAGAGCAGGCTGGCTGGTGAAGGGTTTGATGACGAGCCGGTGTGTGAAGGGTGTGTGGAGTGGGAGGATCTTGGATACGTTTTGCCTCCTGGTCAAAACGTTTTGTGCTACTGGTGACGTATCTTGAATGTAGCATCTTATACTTCTATATTTGGCGTAACTTGAAGTAGGGAAGAGCAGGCTCAATCTCTCTTAAAAGAGATTATCGTCACAACTCTCCCCCGAAGCCTGTGGTTCCGGGTGAAGTTACGTCTTCAGGTTGTAGAGTGGTAGGTGGAGCAGTCTCTACCTCATAGACTCTGGAGAGGGCATCTGCTATGATGTTGTCAGAACCCTTGATGTAGAAGATCTCCAGGTTGAAATTCTGCAGATATAAAGCCCATCGTAGAAGCCGTTGGTTGTTGAAGTGGGCTTGCTGGAAGAAGCGTAGGGGATTGTGGTCCGAATAGATGGTGGTAGACCGAGCACTTTGCAGGTACGGTTCGAAGTGCTGCAAGTTCAGGACGATTGATAGCAGCTCCTTCTCGATCGTGCTGTAGTTCCTTTGGTGTGGCTTTAATTGAGAGCTGTAGTAGCTAACAGGCAGAATCTCCTCGCCTCGTTGTTGCATCAGGACACCCCCGATGCCGGTACCACTGGCGTCGACATGGAGGATGAAAAGCTTCGTGATATCTGGCGAGGCGAGAATAGGATTAGAACGGAGCAGGATTAGAAGTTGTTCAAAAGCAATGGTTTGCTGAATGGTCCAATGATACCGTTGCTTGGGGCTGGTTAAGGTGATCAAGGGTGTCGCCACCGTACTAAAGTTCCTCACAAACTTATGGTAGTAGGAGGCAAGACCAAGGAAGCGCAGGAGCTGCTTCCTGGTGGTAGGCTGTGGGTAATGCTGGATGGCTAGGGTATGTATGTTTAACGGAGCTATGCTGCCACTCCCTATCTCATGACCAAGATAACGCACTTTACCTTTGGCAAAGGTGGACTTGCCCAAGTTGATGGTGAGGCCGGCTGACAGGAGCTTGGCAAACAATCGTTGCAGCTGGAGCAGATGTTCGCTCCAGGTGTTGGTTGCCACAACGATATCATCCAAGTAGGCGTAGGTGTTATCCAAGCCCTGGATGACGCGGTTGACAGCTCGCTGAAAGGTGGCCGGGGCATTACATAGTCCAAAGGGAAGGCGTTCGTATCTGTAAAGGCCAAAAGGGGTGGTAAAGGCAGATATTTCCTTAGCTCGCTCCGTTAAACATACCTGGTAATATCCTTTTAACAAGTCCAGCTTCGATAGGTACCGCGCATGACCAATGGCGTCAAGGATGTCATCTATTCTTGGTAAGGGATACGCATCCTTGACAGTCACAAGATTTAACTTCCGATAGTCGGTACATAGTCTCACCTTACCATGCGGTTTTGGCACCAAGATGCAGGGTGAGGCCCAAGGGGACTCACCCCTTGGGGTAGGGTAGCCAGCCCATGATCCAGGAGGTACTGTACCTCAGCACGCATGACTTCCTTCTTACTCGGGCTGATTCGGTAGAAAGGTTGACGAATCGGCTGTGTGTCGGGGAGTAGTTGGATGTCGTGCTGAACCACATTACACTCCTGTGGATCATCGTTGAACAACTTCTGGTGTTCCTTGAAGATTCTGATGAGAGGTGCACTATTACTGTCCTGAAAATAGTTATGAAGATTAGCCAGGATTTTCGAGTTGGAAAGCACCGACTCAATGTTAGTGCTTTCAGGTGAAGCAGGGAAGGTTTCATTGTGGAGGTATGGACCTTTAAACGCGGAAACTGATACCATCACAGTGGGGGGAATACCTTGATACTGCTTCAGGAGGTTGACGTGGCACAGCTGGGTCTTCCGCCGCCTATCTAGAGTCTCAAGAACGTAGTTGTGGTTGTTCCTTCATATGGTAGGGTCCTGATAACTTGCTTTGCAATGGAGAACCTGGGATAGGAAAGTATGCCAACACGAAGTCTCCTGGTTTAAATTTCCTTAATTTGCTGCTTTGGTCAAAATGAGTCTTCATCCTCTCCTGGGCTTTCAATAGGTTGTCATTAGCAAATTTACGTACTCTCTCTAGAATGTGTTTTAAGTTTTGAAGAAACTGAGGCACATTCTGAGTGTCACTGAAGGTGGCATTACGTAGAGAGTCCTTGAAAGCTTTGAGAGGAGTACGGCACTTACGTCCGTAGAGCATCTCATAAGGAGATACTCCTAGAGACTCAATGAGGAGACTTCTGAAAATGCACATAATGAGATCAAGTTGTTTATCCCAGTCCTTCAAAGTCTCATTGCAGAATTTCTTTAGGAGTGCTTTAATAGTCTGATGACTACGTTCAAGAGAACCCTGTGAAGCAGGATGATAGGGACTGGACAGTACCTGTGTCATGTTGAACTCCTCCAGAGTCTTCTTGTAGAGATCACTGGTGAAGTGGGTGCCACAGTCACTTTGAACCTCTCTTGGAAATCCATACTGGGTGAAGATCTTCAATAGGTGTTTCACCACAGTAGCAGTCGTAATGTTCTTTACTGGAACTGCTATGGGAAACCTGGTGGTAGGACACATGATAGTTATTATATATGCGTTGCCAGAACTGGTCCGGGGTAAAGGACCAACACAGTCTATGATGAGTCTGTGGAAAGGTTCCGCAGGCACCTGGATGGATTTCAGTGGAGCCTGAGGAATAGAGATGTTAGGTTTACCTGCAATCTGACATATATGACACTCTTGTACGTATTGCTTTACGTCTTTTAATATACCTGGCCAGTAGTAGTCTTGTCTGATTCCGTGGTAGGTTTTGTTGAAGCCATAGTGAGAAAGAGCTCCGTGGGCCAGGTGTAGAATATCGGGCCGTATGCTGGTGGGAATCACTAGTTGTTCGACATTGGCGCAATCGTCATCCTCCTTCAGCTTGCTGGGTCTGTATCTCCTTTAGAGCAATTCATTCTCTAGGAAGAACCCAGGGATACTGTCAGGTTGAGTCTCAGCCTGGAAGAATAATGGTGTTAATGATTGATCTTCCCTCTGTAACTTACGGAACTCCAACTTGGTAAGATTTGGAGGTAGATTCTGAGGGTCTTGAGGGACAGTGGTAGCAGTAGAGTCAGCTGGTTGCGGTCGTGCAGCTTGTGCACGGGTGGCCACCAAAACCGGAGGAGAAACTTGATCACTTTCTTGAACCTCTGCGGTAACATATTCAAAGATGGGATTATCCATTACAGAAGTACACACCTGGGGTTTGTCCGTGATGATCAGGTTGGGCGGTTGCAGATCTTCTGCCAAGTCGTTGCCAAGGAGAAGTTGCACTCCAGGCATGGGAAAAGGCTTTTCCCTGATGGCGACTTGAACTTCACCGGTCACGAAGGGACAATCCAGGTGGACTCTGGCGTGTGGATATGGAGTGGTAGCAGTGAGGTCAGTGATAAGGACGGTTTCCCCGGTGTAGGCGACGTTAGACACAGCCGATTTCAACATAATGGACTGAAGAGCCGTTGTGTCCCTCAAGATCTTCAATTTGAAACGTCCCTCCGAATCTGTACCGTTGGTAGAGACAGTTCCAGGATACAGGTGTTTACTGAAGAGAGAAAGATCATTAACATGAACACCAACATTCATCACAGGCTTACCGGAATTAGGAGGAGTCTGTTTGGGTTTTGTAGATTCATTGCTCTTGTATTGAGCCTTCACACATCTATCTATGGTATGTCAATAGAGTTTGCAATACTTACAATACAATTGTGAGCTCGCTTGATCTGTACTCACTTTATCGTAACTGTACCAAGACTTCTTACTGGAAGGTGGTTCTGGTGTCAGCCGGTGGATGAGGCTGTAGGTGTCAGCCGACTTCGCACATTTGATGTAGTCGGTTTCTTCTTTATCTGCTAGATATAAACGGACGGAAGGGGGAACACGTCTCAAGAATTCCTCAACTAGTATGAGGTTGATGAGTTCTGCAAATGTAGAGACATGTGCTGCTTCCAGCCATTTCATGAAATATCTTTTCTTTGTATTGGCAAATTCAAGAAAGGTGGTGGTACTTGCCTTTAGATGGTCACGGAATTTTCGTCGGTAGCTTTCGGTGGAGAGAAGGTAGGCATCCAACACTGCTTGCTTCAGGGTCTGGTAGTCATTCTCAGACGCTAAGGTACTGAGAGTAACTACAGCTCTACCTGTAAGATGCACTCTGAGAAGGGTAGACCATTGGTCAGCAGGGCAGCTAAGTTGATTAGCTAGGGTCTCAAAGGTGGTAAAAAAAAACATCGATCTCTGTCTCAACGAATGGTGGCATTAACTTACTTGCATGGGAGATATTGAAACTTACGGGAAAACTAGCGGTAGCTTGCTGGCGTTGAGTGTGATATGCATTTTCCAACGTGAGTTCTCGTTGATGACATTCTATAGCCATATCCGCTTGCTTTTTATCATGCTAGCGCTGCATTTCCAGGTGACGATGTTTTGCTTCAAGCTGTATTCGCTCACGCTCACGGAGTAGTACTGTCTCACGTTCCTGTTCTTTCCTGATTGCAGCTTCCTCTTTCCTCAGTTGTAGAGCTTCTTTTGCCAGGGCCGCCTCTCTTTCTTGCTCTTCTTTCCTCAAGGCGGCTTCTTCTTTCCTCATTTGTAGAGCTGCTTGCTGTTGCTCCCTCTCGAGCTTTGCGAGCTCGAGTTTGAGTTTCATAGTCGCCAAATCAGTTTTATCTGCAATAGAATAAGTTTCGTGAGTTTCAGAGTCAATCTTCCCTTCATCTAAGAGGTAATCCATGATTAGGTTATGTATTTCATTTTTGTTGGTTCCATGGGGAACATCTAGTTGATACTCGTGTACAAGAGTTTGTAATTCAGTCCTCTTGGCACGACATAATGTCCCTATTTCACCAGCTGGATCGTTACGGAAAGCTTGGAGACGAAACATGGTGAAAGATAGCAAATAAATGTACACGAATATAGTTGTGATATGGTAAATGTCAGAAACAGGATAACGTGGCAACTGGTAACTATCCTGTGGAATTTTAATCTTTAACAATTAAGTTAATTATAGGATGGTAAATGATTAGTCAATCAAAGTCGCAGGAAATCTTGTACCCGGTACTCAATGTAAGAGAATAAGGGCAAGAAAATCCTACTAAATAAGTGAAACTGAGTTTCTAAAACAAATGAAACAGTTAATTGCCTCAAAAGTAAAATTGGTAGTCCAAGAATGTAGGCATACCTTGCCGAGTCTCTATAGGACATAAGCAAGTTTTTCCCACTGAAATGAATATGATACTTACAGAATTAGCGAACTTTTGTGCTCTGAAAAAGAAGGCTAATTCCCTACCAATGTAAATATTATCATCTCTGACCGACGTGTAGGGGTGCGAGGTGTCAACTGGTGACGAGAACTGCTGCTGAGGTCCCAATTCAGCACCTAAAGTTCGTGCGAGAGGAACTATGGCCCTCTTTATCCTCCTATTGTCAGATTGCAGAAGATTAGGTGCACTTGACCCGGGGACAGACCACAGTACCAGGGTACCAATATGAAGATCTGCCGAAAATATGAGAAATATCCTAGGGACAAAAGATGGTAAACACGAGTAATAACATGGAGGGAGAGATGACCAATTAAGAGAATGACTGAGGCCTACAGTCACCACGTAATCCAAAGTTGTCTCACCTTCACCATATGCTACTCTCGGAATGCACAATACACACAGCACCATATGAAAATAAAATTGAATATTGAAAATAGTAAAAAGCTACGTTACCAAAGCCAAATACGCTTACCATAAATTTACTACTTGGTACCAGTACCTGAGTGAAGCTCCTAGGGCAGGCCCCCACGTAATGTGACGGTAAAGCGTTGGTGTTCGGCTGTTTCAAAAGCTGGGGGCAGGGCCTCGTCACATCACAAAAAAAAAGTGAAAAGTTTGTCCTTTCGTCTGTGGTAAGGTAATGGGAAAAACACACAAAACACAAGTATAAAAACAATGAAATTTTAATTACTCTAGAAAACAAGACATGAATAAAGGTAATCTCATAAAAATGCAGGACAAGTCAACAAACAAAATAACATGAATAATCACTGGCAAATGAAAAGTTACGCTAAGACAAGTAAGTTACAGTGATAGCAAAATAAAATAATATGAGTGCTGGAATACTGGCTTCAAGCTGCCACCTCCCTTAGTACACGAAAGCCAAGGCTTAGTCTACCAGCGAGAGATGTCAACTTCATGGAGCACAAAGATATTCTGACAAGACTGGCGCGCTGCAGCCCAGACGTCGACTTGTGGTGGTGGCAGAGTGCAGGTGCGACGAGACACCAGCCAATCAGCAACAGGCAGGCAGAGGATGAGCAGTTTGCTGGTTACGGGCTGTGGCCAGGTGTCTGGGTGTACTGGGTATGCTTTGCTCTCTGGGAAAAACGTTTGGCGATACTGGTGGACGTATCTTCTATATAGTATCTTGTATTTTGACGTAATGATGAAGAAGAGCAGGCTCAATCTCTCTTGAAAGAGATTATCGTCACAATATATATATATATATATATATATATATATATATATATATATATATATATATATATATATATATATATATATATATATATATATATATATATATAAACATATATATATATATATATATATATATATATATATATATATATATATATATATATATATATATATATGTCGTACCTAGTAGCCAGAACTCACTTATCAGCCTACTATGAAAGGCCCAATTTGAATAATAAGCCAAGTTTTCATGAATTAATTGTTTTTCGACTACCTAACCTACCTAACCTAACCTAACCTAACTTTTTCGGCTACCTAACCTAACCTTACCTATAAAGATAGGTTAGGTTAGGTTAGGTAGGGTTGGTTAGGTTTGGTCATAAATCTACGTTAATTTAAACTCCAATGAAAAAAAATTGACTTCATACATAATGAAATGGGTAGATTTATCATTTCATAAGAAAAAAATTAGAGAAAATATATTAATTCAGGAAAACTTGGCTTATTAGGCAAATCGGGCCTTGCATAGTAGGCTGACAAGTGCGTTCTGGCTATTAGGTACGACATATATATATATATATATATATATATATATATATATATATATATATATATATATATATATATATATATATATATATGTCGTACCTAATAGCCAGAACGCACTTCTCAGCCTACTATTCAAGGCCCGATTTGCCTAATAAGCCAAGTTTTCATGAATTATTGTTTTTTCGTCTACCTAACCTACCTAACCTAACCTAACCTAGCTTTTTTTGGCTACCTAACCTAACCTTACCTATAAATATAGGTTAGGTTAGGTTAGGTAGGGTTGGTTAGGTTCGGTCATATATCTACGTTAATTTTAACTCCAATAAAAAAAAATTGACCTCATACATAGAGAAAAGGGTTGCTTTATCATTTCATAAGAAAAAAATTATAGTAAATATATTAATTCAGGAAAACTAGGCTTATTAGGCAAATCGGGCCTTGAATAGTAGGCTGAGAAGTGAGTTCTGGCTACTAGGTACGACATATATATATATATATATATATATATATATATATATAATGTCGTACCTAGTAGCCAGAACGCACTTCTCAGCCTACTATGCAAGGCCCGATTTGCCTAATAAGCCTAGTTTTCCTGAATTAATATATTTGTCTAATTTTTTTTCTTATCAAATGATAAAGCAGCTCATTTCATTATGTAGGAGGTCAATTTTTTTTTATTGGAGTTAAAATTAACGTAGATATATGACCGATCCTAACCAACCCTACCTAACCTAACCTAACCTATCTTTATGGGTTAGGTTTGGTTAGGTAGCCGAAAAAGATAGGTTAGGTTAGGTAGGTTAGGTAGTCGAAAAGACATTAATTCATGAAAACTTGACTTATTAGGCAAATTTGGCCTTGCATAGTAGGCTGAGAAGTGCGTTCTGGCTACTAGGTACGACATATATATATATATGTCGTACCTAGTAGCCAGAACGCACTTCTCAGCTTACTATGCAAGGCCCAATTTGCCTAATAAGCCAAGTTTTCATGAATTATTTGTTTTTCGACTACCTAACCTACCTAACCTAACCTAACCTAACTTTTTCGGCTACCTAACCGAACCTAACCTATAAAGATAGGTTAGGTTAGGTTAGGTAGGGTTGGTTAGGTTCGGTCATATATCTACGTTAATTTTAACTCCAATAAAAAAAATTCACCTCATACATAATGAAATGGGTAGCTTTATCATTTCATAAGAAAAAAATTAGAAAAAATATAATAATTCAGGAAAACTTGGCTTATTAGGCAAATCGGGCCTTGAATAGTAGGCCAAAAAGTGAGTTCTGGCTACTAGGTACGACATATATATATATATATATATATATATATATATATATATATATATATATATATATATATATATATATATATATATATATATATATATATATATATATATATGTCGTACCTAGTAGCCAGAACTCACTTCTCAGCCTACTATCCAAGGCCCGATTTGCCTAATAAGCCAAGTTTTCATGAATTAATGTTTTTTCGTCTGCCTAACCTACCTAACCTAACGTAACCTAGCTTTTTTGGCTACCTAACCTAACCTTACCTATATATATTGGTTAGGTTAGGTTAGGTAGGGTTGGTTAGGTTCGGTCATATATCTACGTCAATTTTAACTCCAATAAAAAAAAATTGACCTCATACATAGTGAAAAGGGTAGCTTTATCATTTCATAAGAAAAAAATTATAGTAAATATATTAATTCAGGAAAACTTGGCTTATTAGGCAAATCGGGCCTTGAATAGTAGGCTGAGAAGTGAGTTCTGGCTACTAGGTACGACATTATATATATATATATATATATATGACAATGTCAGACCGCGGAGGAAAAATGAACAGGAATTTCCTTAAGTACTTTCGTATATTAATACATCTTCAGAAGGAGTGATACGTCTTCACTCCTTCTGAAGATGTATTAATATACGAAAGTACTTAAGGAAATTCCTGTTTCATTTTTCCTCCGTGGTCTGACATTGTCACATTTTTAATCACGTGTTTATTTTCGTGATATATATATATATATATATATATATATATATATATATATATATATATATATATATATATATATATAGGCTAGGCTCTATATATAGGCTATATATAGGCTATATATATATTCTAGGCTCATTGAAACAACAAGGGACCCAAGAGCTGCAAGCTTTCTTTTCCAGCGCCTCAGTGTGGCAATACAGAGGGGAAATGCGCACTGCATCCAGGGTTCCTGCCCGCCATCTGAGGAGCTGGAGGAACTCGACAACCTATGATAACCATCTTTGTAACCCATATGTAACTCCTTTTTTGTAACAAAGTTCAAATAAAGTAAATATATATGTGTACATACAAAAGAATGGGGGTGGTAGGAGAAGATAATATTAGTGTCCAGTGAGAAACCACAAGGTCTCCTCTGAATACTTTTTATTTTCTTCTCCGAGGCTATGGGTCCCCACATTGGCACCAGAGGTGGTAACCTCACAAACTTTTATATATATATATATACATATATATATATATATATATATATATATATATATATATATGTATATATATATATATATATATAAATATATATATATATATATATATATATATATATATATATATATATATATATATATAAATATATATATATATATATATATATATATATATATATATATATATATATATATATATATATATATATATATGCGAACAAGCCTGAATGGTCCCCAGGACAATATGCAACTGAAAACTCACACCCCAGAAGTGACTCGAACCCATACTCCCAGGAGCAACGCAACTGGCATGAACAAGACGCCTTAATCCACTTGACCATCACGACCGGACATAATGAGGTGATAGCCTAAGCTATTTGAACCACCCCACCGCCGGCACTCGGATAGTAATCTTGGGCATAGCATTTTACCAAATCACCTCATTCTTTGGGGCACACGTGAGGAACACAAATGCGAACAAGCCTGAATGGTCCCCAGGACAATATGCAACTGAAAACTCACACCCCAGAAGTGACTCGAACCCATACTCCCAGGAGCAACGCAACTGGTATGAACAAGACGCCTTAATCCACTTGACCATCACGACCGGACATAATGAGGTGATAGCCTAAGCTATTTGAACCACCCCACCGCCGGCACTCGGATAGTAATCTTGGGCATAGCATTTTACCAAATCACCTCATTCTTTGGGGCACACGTGAGGAACACAAATGCGAACAAGCCTGAATGGTCCCCAGGACAATATGCAACTGAAAACTCACACCCCAGAAGTGATTCGAACCCATACTCCCAGGAGCAACGCAACTGGTATGTACAAGACGCCTTAATCCACTTGACCATCACGACCGGACATAATGAGGTGATAGCCTAAGCTATTTGAACCACCCCACCGCCGGCACTCGGATAGTAATCTTGGGCATAGCATTTTACCAAATCACCTCATTCTTTGGGGCACACGTGAGGAACACAAATGCGAACAAGCCTGAATGGTCCCCAGGACAATATGCAACTGAAAACTCACACCCCAGAAGTGACTCGAACCCATACTCCCAGGAGCAACGCAACTGGTATGTACAAGACGCCTTAATCCACTTGACCATCACGACCGGACATAATGAGGTGATAGCCTAAGCTATTTGAACCACCCCACCGCCGGCACTCGGATAGTAATCTTGGGCATAGCATTTTACCAAATCACCTCATTCTTTGGGGCACACGTGAGGAACACAAATGCGAACAAGCCTGAATGGTCCCCAGGACAATATGCAACTGAAAACTCACACCCCAGAAGTGACTCGAACCCATACTCCCAGGAGCAACGCAACTGGTATGTACAAGACGCCTTAATCCACTTGACCATCACGACCGGACATAATGAGGTGATAGCCTAAGCTATTTGAACCACCCCACCGCCGGCACTCGGATAGTAATCTTGGGCATAGCATTTTACCAAATCACCTCATTCTTTGGGGCACACGTGAGGAACACAAATGCAAACAAGCCTGAATGGTCCCCAGGACAATATGCAACTGAAAACTCACACCCCAGAAGTGACTCGAACCCATACTCCCAGGAGCAACGCAACTGGTATGTACAAGACGCCTTAATCCACTTGACCATCACGACCGGACATAATGAGGTGATAGCCTAAGCTATTTGAACCACCCCACCGCCGGCACTCGGATAGTAATCTTGGGCATAGCATTTTACCAAATCACCTCATTCTTTGGGGCACACGTGAGGAACACAAATGCGAACAAGCCTGAATGGTCCCCAGGACAATATGCAACTGAAAACTCACACCCCAGAAGTGACTCGAACCCATACTCCCAGGAGCAACGCAACTGGTATGTACAAGACGCCTTAATCCACTTGACCATCACGACCGGACATAATGAGGTGATAGCCTAAGCTATTTGAACCACCCCACCGCCGGCACTCGGATAGTAATCTTGGGCATAGCATTTTACCAAATCACCTCATTCTTTGGGGCACACGTGAGGAACACAAATGCGAACAAGCCTGAATGGTCCCCAGGACAATATGCAACTGAAAACTCACACCCCAGAAGTGACTCGAACCCATACTCCCAGGAGCAACGCAACTGGTATGTACAAGACGCCTTAATCCACTTGACCATCACGACCGGACATAATGAGGTGATAGCCTAAGCTATTTGAACCACCCCACCGCCGGCACTCGGATAGTAATCTTGGGCATAGCATTTTACCAAATCACCTCATTCTTTGGGGCACACTTGAGGAACACAAATGCGAACAAGCCTGAATGGTCCCCAGGACAATATGCAACTGAAAACTCACACCCCAGAAGTGACTCGAACCCATACTCCCAGGAGCAACGCAACTGGTATGTACAAGACGCCTTAATCCACTTGACCATCACGACCGGACATAATGAGGTGATAGCCTAAGCTATTTGAACCACCCCACCACCGGCACTCGGATAGTAATCTTGGGCATAGCATTTTACCAAATCACCTCATTCTTTGGGGCACATGTGAGGAACACAAATAGATTCTAATAGCTTAGGCTATCACCTCATTATGTCCGGTCGTGATGGTCAAGTGGATTATGGCGTCTTGTACATACCAGTTGCGTTGCTCCTGGGAGTATGGGTTCGAGTCACTTCTGGGGTGTGAGTTTTCAGTTGCATATTGTCCTGGGGACCATTCAGGCTTGTTCGCATATGTGTTCCTCACGTGTGCCCCAAAGTATGAGGTGATTTGGTAAAATGCTATGCCCAAGATTACTATCCGAGTGCCGGCGGTGGGGTGGTTCAAATAGCTTAGGCTATCACCTCATTATGTCCGGTCGTGATGGTCAAGTGGATTAAGGCGTCTTGTACATACCAGTTGCGTTGCTCCTGGGAGTATGGGTTCGAGTCACTTCTGGGGTGTGAGTTTTCAGTTGCATATTGTCCTGGGGACCATTCAGGCTTGTTCGCATTTGTGTTCCTCACGTGTGCCCCAAAGAATGAGGTGATTTGGTAAAATGCTATGCCCAAGATTACTATCCGAGTGCCGGCGGTGGGGTGGTTCAAATAGCTTAATCTATCACCTCATTATGTCCGGTCGTGATGGTCAAGTGGATTAAGGCGTCTTGTACATACCAGTTGCGTTGCTCCTGGGAGTATGGGTTCGAGTCACTTCTGGGGTGTGAGTTTTCAGTTGCATATTGTCCTGGGGACCATTCAGGCTTGTTCGCATTTGTGTTCCTCATGTGTGCCCCAAAGAATGAGGTGATTTGGTAAAATGCTATGCCCAAGATTACTATCCGAGTGCCTGCGGTGGGGTGGTTCAAATAGCTTAGGCTATCACCTCATTATGTCCGGTCGTGATGGTCAAGTGGATTAAGGCGTCTTGTACATACCAGTTGCGTTGCTCCTGGGAGTATGGGTTCGAGTCACTTCTGGGGTGTGAGTTTTCAGTTGCATATTGTCCTGGGGACCATTCAGGCTTGTTCGCATTTGTGTTCCTCACGTGTGCCCCAAAGAATGAGGTGATTTGGTAAAATGCTATGCCCAAGATTACTATCCGAGTGCCGGCGGTGGGGTGGTTCAAATAGCTTAGGCTATCACCTCATTATGTCCGGTCGTGATGGTCAAGTGGATTAAGGCGTCTTGTACATACCAGTTGCGTTGCTCCTGGGAGTATGGGTTCGAGTCACTTCTGGGGTGTGAGTTTTCAGTTATATATATATATATATATATATATATATATATATATATATATATATATATATATATATTTATATATATATATTTATATATATTTATATATATATATATATATATATATATATTTATATATATTTATATATATATATATATATATATATTTATATTTATATATATTTATATATATATATATATATATATATATATATATATATATATATATATATATATATATATATATATATATATATAAAAGTTTGGTGCCAATGTGGGGACCCATAGCCTCGGAGAAGAAAATAAAAAGTATATATATATATATATATATATATATATATATATATATATATATATATAAATATATTTATATATATATATATATATATATATATATATATATATATATATATATATATATATGTATATATATATATATATATATATATATATATATATATATATATATATATATATATATATATATATATATATATATATATATATTGGTGTATACTGGCAGCAGGTTTTCTTTCAAACATGTTTCATTGAATATGACCGCATATTCTGTATTTATTATTTTCTGGTTTAGGGCTTCTATCCCTCTAACTATTTTCTTTCAATTAAGCCCTGATGCTAAGAAAATAGTTAGAGGGATAGAAGCCCTAAACCAGAAAATAATAAATACAGAATATGCGGTCATATTCAATGAAACATATATATATATATTTATATATATATATATACATGTCGTACCTAGTAGCCAGAACGCACTTGTCAGCCTCTACCTAACCTACCTAACCTACCTAACCTAACCTAACCTAACATTTTCGGTTACCTAACCTAACCTAACCTATAAAGATAGGTTAGGTTAGGTAGGGTTGGTTAGGTTCGGTCATATATCTACGTTAATTTTAACTCCAATAGAAAAAAATTGACCTCTTACATAATGAAATGGGTAGCTTTATCGTTTCATAAGAAAAAAATTAGAGAAAATATATTAATTCCGGAAAACTTGGCTTATTAGGCAAATCGGGCCTTGCATAATAGGCTGAGAAGGGCGTTCTGGCTACTAGGTACGACATATATATATATATATATATATATATATATATATATATATATATATATATATATATATATATATATCTGCAGGTAATTCAGCCCAGAGTTGTGATTCTATAAACTTCAGCATAAGTAAATGATAACCACCCTATTAGTCCTAGAACATATATAAATATACACGAATGTACACAAGGAAATCTAGCCTATGGCTGTAACACTGTAAACATTAATATAAATGTTCCTTGATACAAAAATGGTCAGTCACCCACCTTCCAATGCGTCTTGTACGCCAATGACACTCAAACGCTCTACTGACTCTCCATAAGTCATCACTACGAACCTCTTCTCTACAAACAGAGGCTTTCCACCCAGTACCTCTTCAGGTCCTCATAGATTTGTTTACCAGGGTCCTCCACAGCTCTTCCGACTACTACAACATGAATTTTTCCTTAACAGCAACGATGCTTCACTGTTGCTGTTGCTTCTGTATCACAGAAGTAAGTGAATCTTACCTTCACTGCTCCTCTTCCCACAGTTTGAGATCCACCTCCTCACTATTGGGGCTCTGCCCTTCCACAGGGTTCAATATCCACTCCTACGGCCTTGAAGTTCCACTCATTAATTTATCCTCTGGCCTCAAAGTGTTGGAAATTTCCAACACTAATAAACTACTATTGTATTATAATAAATCATTATTATTATATACTAACTACAGTAGTTACTAATTTTACTAACGGTAGTGTCAAAATAAACTAACCATTGCATCTGCGTATTAATGCTAGAATTCTCATGAAATAGAGTAGTAACATTGCATCAGATAATGTCTAGTTAGACACATTTATTACCAATGGGTTAGAGAATTGAGTGTGGTTCTCTAAAATCATCGGTATTCCGTGTAATAATTACTTACAGATAATATAACTCCCAATAATCTTAAACCGAGAGTTATTCATTAAATTGTTCTGTAGTAACAGTCTTTTCTGTTACGTACGAATGCCATGGAGAAAACTAAAATCTTCTCCATTTCTCGTTTAACACCATAAAACGAGAATATGATAATATTTAAATCCCTATAATTGTAACCCCGTTCTCATTAACGTATTACATCCATAATTGTGCGGAAAAGAATTATTCGTGATTAATAGTTTCTGTGGTGAATGCGAGAGACGGGTTGAGGGAGGCGGCGACGCCATTGTGTGAGCTTGTACGACAGCGTGCACGAGAGGAGGGTCCCTGGTGTGAAGAGTGGCGAGACACGTGGTAGCGACTGGAGAGTTTATCGTCAAGAATTACGCTGACACTCGGTCAACAATTAATAGTTACTCATCCACGTGTTCTATAGTGCCCAGTCAGTCAATAACGAGTCAAAATTGAAGCCAAGACCCATGAACACACGTACACAGCAGTGGACGTCCGGGACTAGCAGACGCGGTACACAGCAGTGGACGTCCGGGACTAGCAGACGCGATACCGGCAGACCTCAGTATTCAATACGCTCACGATAGGTATAGGTTTCTTTCTTGATGCATCATCTAAGATTGTATATTTGTGAGTAGTCTGTCGTTATATAGCGGGAAGACCCCATATACAACGTTAGTACTAGATCGGCTATTTCCTCCGTTTTCATGAATATTGAAATTAAAACGTAGCCTATTCAAATGCTACTTAATTCTCTCTGATTTCAGCGTGTATGCGAGGAGTCATCAAGTTGTTTCTCTTCATTCGTGTTATTCATCTCTAGTACCTTCCTTGGGGAGATCCTGTGAACACGAGGACGAATGACGAAACGATGTTATAGAAATCGTCTTAGAGCTAAGACTCTTTTTGTACAAATTTAATTTACATGATTTGATTCTTATATATAGTATTTGCAGAATCTTTACATTGAATAGATTATTGCCAGAAATGATAATTGGTAATTCATGTGTTTGCTTTGACTGTTGCTCAGTAATTTAATAATCATTAATATTCACAATTTGAGTTCACATATTTGAATCTATAATAGTTTAGATTTATAATATCATTTACTCAGCAATGAACTGGTGGCGAACCACACTAGTTCCTAGACGTATATGAAGTTTTAGCATTACCCCCAATGTAGGTGTTTGAGGCTCTGACTTTAATTAATTAATCATACAGTCCATTCATTATTTCAAGTCATTATCCTTTTTAATAATTATCCATAGACACTGGTTCTCTAGTGATATTCTAATGAACACTTTTATTAGTTTTCCCTCTTTTCTCAAAAGTGGGTGGTACTTCGTTTATTAAATCAAATAAGTAAATAATTGAATAAATGAGTCAAGCCCCAGATATCCCACACAAAGTACTCCCATCAATTTCTTCCTCAGGACAAACCTGCAACCTGTTTACATGCCAAAAAAATGTTTCCCTACAAACACATAAACAAAATAAACCACACAATTAATGTTTCCACCCAACATCTCTCTGCTTTCTACATGCTGTGAGGATGGACTCCCCCATCCAGGACGAATCCATCTTCCGCCTCCCGCTGGGTGGTTCCTCTGCCTGCCGCGGCGGGGCAACACCTCCATAAGGAGCTAACCCTCCCTCAGTCACCTACAAGCGGTTGGAGGCGATGGATGTCTCTCCGCCCTCCAGAACGTTCCTCCATCTTTACTCTCTTATTTAGGCTTTTTGCCTTATCAAAACATGCCTAACATATCAACAGACTCTTGTTACGATCGCTGGGCACACGATGAACTATAGGCAATCATTATTACTAGTTAAATTTGGGCTTACCACAATAAGGTCTCCTGCAGGGTGCTCTCCCTCTCGATGGCGCCTGACCAGGGCCACGAAAATGTCTCAGGGCGGCTTCACAACTCTTCATGCCATCCATTACTTGAGTCCACACGTTCCCAGCTTGATTCCACAGCTGAAACGTCTGCACACTTCGTTCCTCTTGAAGGTATATCAACTAGGAGTTCCTCTCTGACAAGAACTCACACGGAGCGCGGTTTCTCCTCACGATGTCTGGTGCTCAAGTGAGCTCAAACGTGCCTCACACCTCCAGCAAACTCTCCACATCTCATGTCAAGTCATTTACTTATATTCTTGATCACTGCCCATACTGTTAAATTATTTATCAAATCTAACCAATTATTTTACGTACGTATCTCCATGTCTATATTTATTTGACCTCTTATTTAGGTCAGGTCTTGCAGAATAATTCTCAAGGTAGACTCGTTTCTCAGCTACCTGGAAACATAACATTCCCCCCCTTATTTTTGAGAGTAATTTCAGTGGCTAGGCTCGGAATTACGCATTAGCCACCACATTGTCTTGTCCTTTAATAGATTTGTGCGGCCGGTTGATCTGCTTACGTACTCCTTCCAGGAGTCTAGAATTATCCGTTGTACCTTGCAACATCTAACTCACAACTCGCTAGAAACATGATCTTCTCATAAACGATTCGACTTCTTTCACCTTGGCTAGGCTGAGCGAGCCGGGAGCCGGTCGGCTGAGCGGACAGCACGCTGAACTTGTGATCTTGTAGTCCTGGGTTCGATCCCAGGCGTCGGCGAGAAACAATGGGCAGTTTCTTTCACCCTATGCCCCTGTTACCTAGCAGTAAAATAGGTACCTGGGTGTTAGTCGGCTGTCACGGGCTGCTTCCTGGGGGTGGAGGCCTGGTCGAGGAACGGGCCACGGGGACACTAAAAGCCCCGAAATCATCTCAAGATAACCTCTCAAGATAGGCTGGCTCCTTGGACACCTGCATTTCATCAGTCCACTCTATTTACTGTTTCCACCCTCCGTTTCCTCTTCTTCCTGTACTCCTCACGTCTAGAGACAAACATCTGTGGTCTGTACCTCCTTTGTCGTCCTCGTACTTCCATTTACAGCTATCATACTTCTGTCTCCTGTCATCAGACTCCGATCTCCGGTCTTCACCGACGATCCCTCCTTTCGTCTCCTCATTTATCCGAGACCTCATCCTCTTTGACTTCCATCAAATCCTCGGCTTTCTTCTATTCCTCCATTCCTGTGTTATCTTCTTCTTCCTAAACTTCTCACCTCTACACAATTCTGTTTCTTCTCCTTCAACTCTTCTTCGTTCCCTCAAGGTTTCCTCAAATACTGCATTACTCTCCACAGCACTCGACCGTACATGTCGCTTTACCTCTCCTAGAGTGCTCTTAAGCATCTCTCCACACATACTGTCTCTTCTCACTTCGTTTTCTCGGCCATCACTCTTCTTCCTTATCTCTTCTTCGCGCTTCCCGTGAAACATGTCAACTCCTGACACCTCAAAAAACTTAACTCCATTATTCCTATGCTTCTGTGCTCGGGGACAACTTGACTCTCCTCTTTCGTCCTCAGTCTGTCCACGTCCTTCCTCGCTTCTGCTCAGTACAGTTGCATTCACCTTCCGACTCTTAATTTCAGCAGTCTGGGCTCTACTCAAGACCACTCTCTTCACATTATTCTTCTTCGGTCGGGCCATCTTCACCTTTGACCTCACCGAGACTTCATCTTCATGAGCCGAGCCTTCCTCAAACAGCCACGCTATATCTACGTCAATATCTTCTACCCGTTGAATCGACACTGTCTCATCTTCTTCAGTGTCTTCCTCGTCGGCCATCTCTGCCCTCGTCGCTACCGAGGCAGGGTACTCAATGGCTTGGCGGTCTCCTGACTCATCCCCTCGTATGTCAGTCAGGTTCACACTCTCAGGTGTCCCACCCGTGCCGTGGCCTTCTGGGCTCTCCTCTGGCACAGTCTCCGCTATGACTCTTGGCAACACCTTTGTCCCGCACAAGTCATTCCCCAGGATCACCTCGGACTCCTGGAACTAGTATGTCGGGGCACACTCCCAACATCACCTCTGCTGACAAACAGTCTGACTTCTGCTGGACAGTACAAACGGGCATGTCACTCTCAGACAATAACCCATATACCTTCATCTTACTCCTGCCAGCTAACCGTCGATAACTGCCAATCAGGTTTCTCGTGATCAAGCTCTGACTGGCTCTGGTATCTCTTAAGATACCAACTTCTACTTCATGTTGGCATCCTATTCTGATCCAACCTTTGCTCATGAACAGCCTATACCGCTCGTTCACTAACTTTATACTCTGTGATTTGTTCTGAGCTACCTCAATATATTTATTCCGAGGGTCACACATGGCCAGGGTCAAAACTCTCTTGCCCTGCCTACAATCTCTCATCATGTGACCTAATCTGTTACAATTGTAACACCTCATCCAGGAAAAGTCTCTTCTATATGTACCAGAGTGGCTCTGACTCTGTATATTCGCATGGGAGTTCCTTGGGCAAGGCGCACTACTTGTACTCTGTGGGGCTCGACTGGACTCTTGTCTTCTCCGCACCTTTTAAATTCCTGCTTAACTTCTTCATCTTCACTTTCAGATGAAGTAAGCGACCTACTCTTCTGAGTTTTAGGGTATTTACGTTTATCTGGCCATTTATCAACATTTTTCTCACCCCAGACTCCTTTGGGTCTATCATAATTTCTTCCTCCCCAGACTCTACTGGGTCTACCATTGCCGCGTCTCGCCATGCTTCTCACTCTGTTCTCCCTTAAGCTCTTGTATGCTTCAGCAATCATATCTGCCCTATCCGCAGCATCTCTCACCTCCTTTACCCCTGCTTCATGGATCTTGAACTTTGTCTCGGGATGCATCATTTCTAAGAACTTTTCCATTATCATCAGTTGTTTCAGATCAGCATAGGATCCAACTCCGGCAGCCTCAATCCATTTCTGGAATCGCCTTTCCAGATCTCTTGCTGTCTCAGCAAACGTGCATGATCCAACCTTCACTTTCTCTCTGAAGCGTTTCCTGAAGCTTCCGGGGTTAACTGAAACGAGTGCAATATGCTGCTCTTTACTGTGGCATAATCCTGGCATTCTTCTAGTGTCAATTGGGTGTATGCCTCTCTGGCAGCACCGGTTAATCTTAACTGCCCCAGTTGGGCCCAGTCTTCCTGTGGCCATTCCTTGATGCTGGCCACCTTTTCGAAGTGTTCAAAGAAGCTCTCTGCCTCTTCAGATACAAATAGGGGAATGTCCTTCTCCCTAACCCTATTATCTGGTGAGTGCGCTTCATGGGTGGTGCTCTCTGGCAACCCATGTTTCATCCTTTGTTCAACCAAGCTTCTATTTGTTTCTATCTGCATTTGTTTTGTTCACTCATTTTCCCTATCGACCTGGGCTTTTCCTTTTTCCTTCTCTTGTTCTAACTCCAGCTCCTTTATTCTGGTTTTCTCTTTTTCTACCTCCAGTCTAGTTTTCTCTTTTTTCCTGTTCCAACTCCAGTTCCCTTATTCTAGCTTTCTTGTGTTCATTTTTCATCTGAAGTTCTAACTTCAATCTTTCCAGTTGGAACTGTCTCTCTTTTTCACCTCATACTGCATCTGGAGCTCTAGCTGAAATCTTTCCAAACTTCTATTCTGGCTACTCCTGCTACTGCGGCTACTCCTATTCAATCCCTGGGATCTCACTTCATCCTGCCCATCATTCTCCATTCCATTTTCAGCTCCTTCCTGGGCTCCTTGTTCTGCCACTTCACTCTTGGCTCTCAACTGCCTCAGGATCTCATCCTTCATCCCGGTCACTTTCGATGTCTTCAACCTGATGCCACATTTTTCTGCAATTTGCTTCAATTGTTCCCTGGTGCAACCTTCCAAGTCCTCAGGTTTGCCTGACTCCACAAATGCTTGCACCTTATCCATCGTGTCCTGTGAGTCTTCCAAAGAGAGAGAATATGTACCTATGGTCACACAGTCTACTTATTTTACGAGAGGAGTACCAGTCGCCTCTCGGACAGGGTGTGGGTGTGGCAGTTCACTCTCCCGGACAGGCCACCAAATTATTATTATGTTGAGGACGTCGGTCGGTTATCCGTCCTTCCTTTTGGACAACCAACCCAAAATTCCATAGAGTGCTTATTTTGACTAAGAGATCACCCTGGGTGCTTCTGGCACTTGGAGAGGGGCTCAACATCATAAGTTTAGGGGATGCAGCTCCAGTACTGACCTCATTGTCACATGCACACACCCACTCGAGCTGCCGTGACTCCCCACTCTCTCCTTATTTGGTATGACCTCTTCAATTTCCTTTCTCTTATTATTATTCTGTTCTACCCTGTCCACAGCTGTGGTTCTTTCTCTCTCTCTCTCTCTCTTTTCTACTTGCTGGGAAGCCTCCCTAGGACAAGGGCAAACACCTTCTAGTTATAAACATTTAATATACAGAGAACATATACAAACATACGCAAGATACAATAATAACTCCAACACCTTATGCTATTGCAATCAGGTTGCATCCAATCCCATCGGGACACTATCAGCTGCTTATCTCAAGTGGTAGTCCATGTCCTGGCTCGCCACTTATGCTATCAACCTCAATAGGTGGGTTAAATCTTGTCAGATAATATGGCACTATCAGCCCCAGAACACACACACACACACACACATATATATATATATATATATATATATATATATATATATATATATATATATATATATATATATATATGTGTGTATATCACGAAAATAAACACGTGATTAAGAATGTGACAATGTCAGACCACGGAGGAAAAATGAAACAGGAAATTTCCTTGACCTTCTGAAGATGTATTTAATATACGAAAGTACTTAAGGAAATTTCCTGTTTCATTTTTCCTCCGTGGTCTGACATTGTCATATATATATATATATATATATATATATATATATATATATATATATATATATATATATATATATATATATATATATATATATATATATATGTGTGTGTGTGTGTGTGTTCTGGGGCTGATAGTGCCATATTATCTGACAAGATTTAACCCACCTATTGAGGTTGATAGCATAAGTATATATATATATATATATATATATATATATATATATATATATGCAAACAAGCCTGAATGGTCCCCAGGACAATATGCAACTGAAAACTCACACCCCAGAAGTGACTCGAACCCATACTCCCAGGAGCAACGCAACTGGTATGTACAAGACGCCTTAATCCACTTGACCATCACGACCGGACATAATGAGGTGATAGCCGAGGCTATTTGAACCACCCCACCGCCGGCACTCGGATAGTAATCTTGGGCATAGCATTTTACCAAATCACCTCATTCTTTGGGGCACACGTGAGGAACACAAATGCGAACAAGCCTGAATGGTCCCCAGGACAATATGCAACTGAAAACTCACACCCCAGAAGTGACTCGAACCCATACTCCCAGGAGCAACGCAACTGGTATGTACAAGACGCCTTAATCCACTTGACCATCATGACCGGACATAATGAGGTGATAGCCGAGGCTATTTGAACCACCCCATCGCCGGCACTCGGATAGTAATCTTGGGCATAGCATTTTACCAAATCACCTCATTCTTTGGGGCACACGTGAGGAACACAAATGCGAACAAGCCTGAATGGTCCCCAGGACAATATGCACGTGTGCCCCAAAGAATGAGGTGATTTGGTAAAATGCTATGCCCAAGATTACTATCCGAGTGCCGGCGGTGGGGTGGTTCAAATAGCCTCGGCTATCACCTCATTATGTCCGGTCGTGATGGTCAAGTGGATTAAGGCGTCTTGTACATACCAGTTGCGTTGCTCCTGGGAGTATGGGTTCGAGTCACTTCTGGGGTGTGAGTTTTCAGTTATATATATATATATATATATATATCTGAAAACTCACACCCCAGAAGTGACTCGAACCCATACTGCCAGGAGCAACGCAACTGGTATGTACAGGGACGCCTTAATCCGCTTGACCATCACGACCGGACATAAGGAAGTGATAGCCGAAGCTATTTGAACCACTTCCCCGCCGGCACTCGGATGGTAATCTTGGGCATAGCATTTTATCAAATCACCTCATTCTTTGGTGCACACGTGAGGAACACAAATGCAAACAAGCCTGAATGGTCCCCTGGACAATATGCAACTGAAAACTCACACCCCAGAAGTGACTCGAACCCATACTCCCAGGAGCAACGCAATTGGTATGTACAAGACGCCTTAATCCACTTGACCATCACGACCGGACATAATGAGGTGATAGCCGAGGCTATTTGAACCACCCCACCGCCGGCACTCGGATAGTAATCTTGGGCATAGCATTTTACCAAATCACCTCATTCTTTGGGGCACACGTGAGGAACACAAATGCGAACAAGCCTGAATGGTCCCCAGGACAATATGCACGTGTGCCCCAAAGAATGAGGTGATTTGGTAAAATGCTATGCCCAAGATTACTATCCGAGTGCCGGCGGTGGGGTGGTTCAAATAGCCTTGGCTATCACCTCATTATGTCCGGTCGTGATGGTCAAGTGGATTAAGGCATCTTGTACATACCAGTTGCGTTGCTCCTGGGAGTATGGGTTCGAGTCACTTCTGGGGTGTGAGTTTTCAGATATATATATATATATATATATATATATATATATATATATATATATATATATATATATATATATATATATATATATATATATGAAAACTCACACCCCAGAAGTGACTCGAACCCATACTGCCAGGAGCAACGCAACTGGTATGTACAGGGACGCCTTAATCCGCTTGACCATCACGACCGGACATAAGGAAGTGATAGCCGAAGCTATTTGAACCACTTCCCCGCCGGCACTCGGATGGTAATCTTGGGCATAGCATTTTATCAAATCACCTCATTCTTTGGGGCACACGTGAGGAACACAAATGCAAACAAGCCTGAATGGTCCCCAGGACTATATACAACTGATGATCGTGATGGTCAAGCGGATTAAGGCGTCCCTGTACATACCAGTTGCGTTGCTCCTGGCAGTATGGGTTCGAGTCACTTCTGGGGTGTGAGTTTTCAGTTGTATATAGTCCTGGGGACCATTCAGGCTTGTTTGCATTTGTGTTCATCACGTGTGCACCAAAGAATGAGGTGATTTGATAAAATGCTATGCCCAAGATTACCATCCGAGTGCCGGCGGGGAAGTGGTTCAAATAGCTTCGGCTATCACTTCCTTATGTCCAGTCGTGATGGTCAAGCGGATTAAGGCGTCCCTGTACATACCAGTTGCGTTGCTCCTGGCAGTATGGGTTCGAGTCACTTCTGGGGTGTGAGTTTTCAGTTGTACATAGTCCTGGGGACCATTCAGGCTTGTTTGCACATATATATATTAGTATATTTTGGTAGCAGTCTTTCCTGTAGACATATATTATTAAATATGACCGAAAAAGTAAGATTAATAATTCTAACACGAATTTTCTCAATCTTTCGTACATTTCTTTTCACTGTTGGAGGTAATTAAAAAATCAATTCTCCAAAATTCATTTTTTTAGACTAGAAATAAAAATGAATTTTGGAGAATTGATTTTTTAATTACCTCCATCAGTGAAAAGAAATGTACGAAAGATTGAGAAAATTCGTGTTAGAATTATTAATCTTACTTTTTCGGTCATATTTAATAATATATATATATATATATATATATATATATATATATATATATATATATATATATATATATATATATATCCAAATAGGGAAGGGAGTACCACCTCTGGCTGGAAGAAGGGGGACCCATAGCCTCGGAGGAAACCACACATAACGCATTGGAGGGAATGTGTATTCCCTCCAATACAGTTTCTGTGTGCTTTTCTCCTACCACTCCCTTCCCTTTTTTTTTTTTCCTTTATTGTGTATTTAAAGGTTACAAAACATACAAGACAAATGCCTAAAGGTTATGGATCTCTTGAAGCTCCTCCGCTTCTGGACAGGAACCGAGGACGCAGCAAGCATTTCCCCTCTGGATCGCCACACTGAGACGCTGAAATAAAAAACTGGAAGCCCTTGGGTCTCTGGTGACGTCAATGAGCTTGGACCCCAATTCCTTGAGAAATCCCAAGGCACTCTTGCCCCAGGGGCCATGCGTCTCAGACGCTATGGGAACAAAGAGGTATTGACCTTCCAGTCGCCTGTACTTGAGTGATTTTGCTGGTGTTGACTTCTTGATGTGTAGTGCCTCGCAAACGTCAAGCCGCCTGCTATCGCTGTATCTATCGATGATTTCTGTGTTGTTTACTAGGATTTCTCTGGCGATGGTTTGGTTGTGGGAAGAGATTATATCTTCCTTAATGGAGCCCTGTTGCTTATGCATCGTTAAACGCCTAGAAAGAGATGTTGTTGTCTTGCCTATAATATATATATATATATATATATATATATATATTAATATATATATATATATATATATATATTAATATATATATATATAATATAATATATATATATATATATATATATATATATATTAATATATATATATATATATATATATATATATATATATATATATATATATATATATATATATATATATATATATATATATATGTAGACATATATTATTAAATATGACCGAAAAAGTAAGATTAATAATTCTAACACGAATTTTCTCAATCTTTCGTACATTTCGTTTCACTGTTGGAGGTAAATCAAAAATCAATTCTCCAAAATTCATTTTTATTTCTAGTCTGACGCGACACGAGGGCGTTTTTTGTAAAACTTATTACATTTTCAAAGACTTTAGTTCACAAATACACAACTGAATAAAAGTTGTGTATTAACAACACAGAGGAGTGTTGTTAACGCATATGTCGACCGTGCTCTCAGCCACAGCTCAGAATGGAAGCAAGTCGACGAAGAACTCTGTAGGGTAAGGCAGGTCCTAGTCAATAACGGCTTCTCCAATGGTTTCGTCGAAGACATCATAAGAAGGAAAGTGAAAAGCCATGCAACCTCTGAAGAGACAACTAACACAACACCTATACCCCCTATTAGACTATTTTACAGGAACTTCTTTTCCACAGCTCATAAAACGGAGGAAAGGGTCCTGAAAGATATTGTTAATAGAAACGTTATCCCTACAGACAAAAATCAGAGGATACAACTGACGATTTACTATAAAACCAGAAAAACGGCCAGCCTACTCATGAGAAACTCTCCAGACACAAAACAGAACGCTTTAAAAGAGACTAACGTCGCCTATGCCTTCAAATGCCCTCTTGGGGACTGTAAGCTCCAAAAAACCCAGTATATAGGCAAGACAACAACATCTCTTTCTAGGCGTTTAACGATGCATAAGCAACAGGGCTCCATTAAGGAACATATAATCTCTTCCCACAACCAAACCATCGCCAGAGAAATCCTAGTAAACAACACAGAAATCATCGATAGATACAGCGATAGCAGACGGCTTGACGTTTGCGAGGCACTACACATCAAGAAGTCAACACCAGCAATCAACAGCCAATTATTGCACAACTATATTCTACCCACCTCAAGACTCCGCTCCAATATAGAAGCATCAAGAAATATGGACCAATAGGCTTTCTACAAACACTTCTATTCAATATCCATTGTTTCGTGTTCAGTCTTGTGTTGATGAAATTAATACCCTATTAATACTCCTGTTCTGTCTTGTGTTGATGAAATTAATACCCTATTAATACCACATCTTGTTCTGTCTTGTGTTAATGCCACATCACCCCTTCCACCTCACTCAAATGTAGATATAAAATCTGAGATGCGTAAGTTCTATTCAGTTGTGTATTTGTGAACTAAAGTCTTTGAAAATGTAATAAGTTTTACGAAACGCGCTCGTGTCGCGTCAGACTAGAAATAAAAATGAATTTTGGAGAATTGATTTTTGATTTACCTCCAACAGTGAAACGAAATGTACGAAAGATTGAGAAAATTCGTGTTAGAATTATTAATCTTACTTTTTCGGTCATATTTAATAATATATATATATATATGTCGTACCTAGTAGCCAGAACTCACTTCTCAGCCTACTATGCAAGGCCCGATTTGCCTAATAAGCCAAATTTTCATGAATTAATATATTTTCTCTATTTTTTTTCTTATGAAATGATAAAGCTGCCCATTTCATTATGTAGGAAGTCAATTTCTTTTTATTGGAGTTAAAATTAACGTAGATATATGACCGAACCTAACCAACCCTACCTAACCTAACCTAACCTATCTAAATAGGTTAGGTTAGGTTAGGTGGCCGAAAAAGTTAGGTTAGGTTAGGTTAGGTAGGTTAGGTTGTCGAAAAAAAATTAATTTATGAAAACTTGCCTTATTAGGCAAATCGGGCCTTGCATAGTAGGCTGAGAAGTGAGTTCTGGCTGTTAGGTACGACATATATATATATATTGTGATAGTAATCTCTTTCAAGAGAGATTTAGCCTGCTCCTTCCTACATTGTGTTACTTCTATACGTCTGCAACATGATGATACCACATTTAAGAATGGTAAATAAGTGGTATAACAGACATCTCTACAGGGGGGTACACTGCCCTACACTCACTCCTCACCCCCCCCCCCCCTCTCTGACTGTCGGCGCACCACCTCGTCGATCACCAAACTACCACTTGAAGCTAACGCTCTCCCCATTGGTGAATCGGCGACTTCACGTGACTCCAGCGCCATCTGCATCGCCTATATATAGTCTTGCACGAGCAGGTGGCCTCAGAATACTCTTGTGCTCGGGAGCTGACGCTTCTATCTAAACATATGTCCTGTATATTAGTAGAGGTTTCAGCCAGCCAATATTCTCAGCACCTTTAACTAATTTTTGTCTTGCTTATTGTAGAGTAACATAATTTAATTTTATTTTAAATTGTGTTTTGTCTGTATTTATTTTGATCCACACTGTACATAGCCAAGGGATTATCTTTATTTATATTTGTTTAAAGTAAATTAAAGTTCAATATTTATAAGATTTGTTTTGCGTGTTTTTCCCTCTCACTTTACCACAGGAAGACACCCGCCAAGCAGTCAACATTTTTGTTTTTCTCTTTTTTTTCTAATGTGATTGGCACTTACACCAGCCATAGAGAAGACTTCCTTAACACCTACATTTCTTGTCACATAAATGGGGGCCTGTCCGGGAGTGTCTTCACAATAAGGTTTGTCTTGGAAGAACTCCTCAGGTACTGATACTAGACCAATCATTTCAATTTGTGGTAAGTGTACTTGGCTTTGTTACACGTTGCTTTTACAATAATTTCATAACTTTCAATAATTTTGATGGTGCTGTGTATTTTGTGCTTTCCGAGTGTAACATTTTATGAGTGTTGGATGACTGTGGATTACGTGGTGTCTGGTGGCCACAGTCACTCTCTTAATTGGTTATTCATCCCTCATGTTATTACTCGTGTATTCCACCTTTCTCGTCCCTAGAATATTTCTCATGTATGGCAAATCACCCCCTTTGGTACCCTGGTACTTTGGTTTGTCTTCGGGACACGTACCCTATATTCTGCAATCCGACTGAAGGAGGATATAGAGGCCTATAGTTCCTCTCACACGGACTACGCTGTTTAGTTGGGACCTCAAAAGCAGTTCTCGTCACCAGTTGACACTCGCACCCCTATGCGTTGGTCAGAGATTATGATACTTACACAAGTAGGGAATTGGAAATCTTTTCCAGAGCACAAAGAATGCTAATTCTGTAAGTGTCATCTAGTTAAGTAGGAAACCCCTTGCTTTTGTCCAATAGAGACCCGTCAAGGTATCCCTACGTTTTTGGACTACCTCTCACTTTTTGAAACTATCAAAGTTTCATTTATTTTAGTAGGATTTTCTTGCCCTTATTCTCGTATATAGAGTACCGGGTACTAGATTTCCCTGCATTTTGATTATTTAATCTTAACATCTAATATTAACGTTAATTGTTTTCACATTAACAATTGAATTCTCACAGGATCGTTACCAGTTACTACGTCATCCTATTACTGACACTTATAATACTACAGGTATATTCTCTGTACATCTGTTATATATCTCAAAATGTTTCGTCTCTCAGCATTTCGTAGTGATCCAGCAAATGAAGTAGAGAGCTTAATTAGTGCCAAGAAGACAGAATTACAAACTCTAGCACATGAGTACCAACTAGATGTTCCCCATGGAACCAACAAAAGCGAACTGCATAACCTTATCCTTGACCACCTCTTTGATAATGGAATTATAGACTCTGATTATCACGCAACCTATTCCATTACAGATCGGCATACTATAGCAGCTATGAAGTTAAAGTTAGAACTAGCGAAAGTAGAGCGTGAACGTCAGAAAGCAGCTCTACAATTCAAGGAACGCGAGGCTGCCCTTGAAGGTGAACGCCAAAAGGCAGCTTTGCAGCTCCAGAAGGAACAAGCTGCCCTACAACGTGAGCAGGTTGAATTCCAACGTGAGCGTGAGAGGGAACAGCTTGAAGTAAAAGAACGTGATCTGGAGATACAACGTGAGCACAGAAAGTAGCAAGCCGATAATGCTCTAGAATACCGTAGAAAAGAACTCGACTTGGAAACTACACACCTCACTCGGCACCAACAAGCGGAAGCTAAACTTCCAGTAAGCTTTAGCATCTCCCAAGCAAGTAAGTTAATGCCACCATTCGTTGAGACAGAGATAGATGTGTTTTTTACTACTTTTGAGGCCCGAGCTAAAAAATTTAGCTGGCCTGAAGATCAGTGGTCTATACTTCTCAGAGTGCATCTCACAGCTGCGGTTACTCTCGGTACCTTAGCGTCTGAGAATGACTACCAGACCCTAAAGCGAGCCGTTCTAGATGCCTACCTTCTCTCCACCAAAAGCTACAGACGAAGATTCCGTGATTATCTAAAGGCAAGTGCCCCCACCTATTTAGAATTTTCCAATACTAAGAAAAGATATTTCATGAAATGGCTGGAAGCAGCCCATGTCTCTACATTTTCAGAACTCGTCAACCAGTCGAGGAATTCTTTCGACGTGTTCCTGCTCCCATCCGTCTTCATTTAGCAGACAAAGAGGAAATCCACCTCATCAGATGTGTGAAGTCGGCTGACACCTACAGTCTTAAACACAGGTTAACAGCTGACACATCTTCCAGTAGTCAATTTGAGTAAGATACGAAAAATTTCTATTTACTCCTATGATCACATTTCCGTATAAAGACTTAATTTAAAACTACAAAATGTGTACAGTCACCCTCAGTTATGCAAAAAAATAACAGTCAGGAATAAAAGGTTGGGTAAAGTGACAAATCTCCATTTTCTGTTATGTCCATTTTCTTAATAAAATGATTCAATTTCATACTTCAAAATGAGTGCAATCAACTTCAATTACACTAAAAAAAAAATAAACATAATATTTTAATATCCATCGTAATTTTGAAACTACAGGTCAGTTTAGGTAACATCTGAAAATGACTGTTTCCTCTTATGGTCATATTTCCATATATTTTTTTTTTTAAACTAAACTTCAAATACAAGCCATCAGCTTCAAATACACCCCAAAAATATATGTATTTCCAATATGCATCGCAATTTTCAGACTGTAGATCAATTTAGGCAAAGGGCAAAATATCTTCGTTGTCATTTATGGTCTATATTCCTTATAAAATAACTCAATTTTAAACTTCAAAAAGTGTGCAATCGGCAAAAAATATTATGCAAAACAAAAATAACACTCAAGCATACTATTATAAATATCCATCGTAATTTTGAAACTTTTCTTGATTGACGGGCGACGACAATCGAGGAACCGGGTTCACCTGTAGTTTTGAAACTGCACGTCAATATGTGGAAATAAACAAAAATCTCTGTTAGCTCATATGCACAATTTTCCATATGAAAGTACTTGATTTGAAAAGTATCTAATTTGCTATATGTGTAATCTCTCTCAAATACACTAAAAATAATAAGAAATAAGAGTCAAGCATAATATTTCCAATATCAATCGTATTTTTCAAACTGTAGGTCAGTTTCGGTAAAATATAAAAATCTATTTTTTTTAAGAAGGAAGGGAGTGAGGGAGGGCGAGAGGGAGAATGAGATGGAAGAAGAGAAGAAGGAAGAGAGGGAAGAGGAGAGGGAGAAAGAGAGGGAAGAGGAGAGGGAGGAAGAGAAGGAAGAAGAGTAAGAGTGTGATTGAGAAAGAGAGGGAAGAAGAGTAAGAGTGTGATTGAGGAAGAGAGGGGAAGAAGATTAAGAGTGTGATAGAGGAATAGAGGGGGAAAGAAAAGGTGGAAGAGAGGGATGGAGCGAGGAAGGAGTGAGTGAGAGAGTGAGTGAGAAGTACTCATCGCCTGCATGAGTGAGAAGGAGAATAAGAGAGGGGGAATGAGTGAGAGTGTGAGTAAGGAGGAGAAAGAGAAAGAGAGGGAGGGAGTAAGGAGTGATTGAGAGTGTTAATGAGTGGGAGAGTAAGATAGGGAGGAGTGAGCAAGAGTGTGAGTTAAGAGGAGAGGGAGGAAGAAAAGGGGTGAGGGAGAGTGTGAGGCAAGCAGAATGGTGAGAAAAACATCAAAACAAGCCCACCAGCCGCAAACACAAGCCATGCGGAAGAATAAACAAGGGCCTCTGATAGTTATCAACCTTCTCAGTTCCTTGCCAGACTTCTGCCAAATAGCCAAGTCTAAGGCCTTATATAAACATTCTCCCTCATCAAGATTTATTGCAAAATTCATTTATACCTAAAAAAAACAATTTTTTGCATTGTTTCTTCAAATAAGAATATATTTCGCCATTATTGGTAATAAATGTAGGTGAGGTTGGTTGAACTGGTTACATATAGCAGCTGTAACATCGGTGTGAGACAGCATTCAACTCAGGAAGGGTTGATAGAAGTTCCAACATCACAGTGAATAAGCAGGAAGCATCATCAAGGCTAGATAAAGTAACTGCAGCATCAGTGAGGGACATCAGTCAGCACCAGCAGTGTTAGTAGGACCTGGTGGATCAGTGTCAGACCGCAGTCAGCTCTATCAGCAGCTACAGCATCAGTGTAAGAACATAAGAACAAAGGCAAGTGCAGAAGGCCTGTTGGCCCATACGAGGCAGCTCCTATTTATAACCACCCAATCCCACTCATATACTTGTCCAACCCGCGCTTGAAACAATCGAGGGACCCCACCTCCACAATGTTACGCGGCAATTGGTTCCACAAATCAACAACTCTGTTACTGAACCAGTATTTACCCAAGTCTTTCCTAAATCTAAACTTATCCAATTTATACCCATTGTTTCGTGTTCTGTCTTGTGTTGATACTTTTAATACCCTATTAATATCCCCTTTGTTATGTCCATTCACCCACTTGTAAACCTCTATCATGTCACCCCTAACTCTTCGCCTTTCCAGTGAATGCAACTTAAGCTTAGTTAATCTTTCTTCATATGAAAGATTTCTAATTTGGGGAATTAACTTAGTCATCCTACGCTGGACACGTTCAAGTGAATTTATATCCATTCTATAATATGGCGACCAAAACTGAACTGCATAATCTAAATGGGGCCTAACTAGAGCAAGATATAGCTTGAGAACCACACCAGGTGTCTTGTTACTAACGCTTCGATTAATAAATCCCAGTGTCCTATTCGCCTTATTACGAACATTCATGCATTGATCCTTTTGTTTTAAATTCTTACTAATCATAATTCCCAGATCCCTTTCGCAATCCGACTTCGCAATCTCAACACCATCTAGCTCGTATCTTGTAACTCTATCATCATTTCCTAGCCTCAGAACTTTACATTTATCAGCATTAAACTGCATTTGCCAATCATTTGACCATTTCAAAACCCTATTTAGATCAACTTGAAGTGATAGTGAGTCCTCCTCCGAATTAATTTCCCTACCGATTTTCGTATCATCGGCAAATTTGCAAATGTTGCTACTCAAACCTGAATCTAAATCATTTATATATATTATAAACAACAGAGGTCCCAGGACAGAGCCCTGAGGTACTCCACTAACAACATTATCCCACTCTGACTTAACCCCATTTATACTAACTCTCTGTTTCCTTTGGAATAGCCATGCCCTAATCCAAGTTAATATAGCACCCCCAATACCATGAGCCTCTATTTTTTTAATTAGTCTTTCATGTGGCACTGTATCAAAAGCTTTGCTAAAATCAAGGTACACAACATCACAATCCTTACCACTATCAACTGCCTCAACTATGCTGGAATAAAAAGTTAGCAAATTTGTTAAACATGAACAGCCATTTGTAAAACCATGTTGCGACTCATTTATTAATTTATGTTTTTCAAGATGGAGACGAATTGTATTTGCAATTATTGATTCAAGTAACTTTCCCACAATAGACGTTAGGCTAATTGGCTGATAGTTTGACGCAAGTGATCTATCTCCTTTCTTAAAAATTGGTACCACATTAGCTACCTTCCATGACTGGCACTCTGCCTGACTCTATTGATTTATTAAATATGGTAGACAGTGGCTCGGAAAGCTCCTCTTTGCATTCTTTAAGCACCCTGGCAAATACTTCATCCGGCCCTGGGGATTTGTTTGGTTTTAGTTTTTCTAATTGTTTAATTACATCCTCCCTGGTAACTGCTAAACTAGTCAACCTGTCCTCATCCCCACCCACATAGACTTGTTCGGCTGTAGGCATATTGTTAAGGTCTTCTTTAGTAAATACAGATATAAAATATTTGTTAAAAATACTACTCATCTCCTTGTGATTATCCATTTGACGAGTCTCAAATTTTAATGGACCTATCCTTTCCTTAGTCGTAGTTCGATATAACTGAAAAAACCCTTTAGGATTTGACTTTGCTTGCTCTGCTATGCGAACTTCATAGTTTCTTTTTGCTTTCCTAATCTCATTTTTAACATTTCTAACCAGTTGTATGAATTCCTGTTCTAACCTGACTTCCCCATTCTTAATCCTTTTGTACCAAGCTCTCTTTTTACCTATAAGGTTCTTTAAATTATTTGTTATCCACTTTGGGTCATTAGTATTCGACCTATTCAATTTGTATGGTATACTACGTTCCTGTGCTTTGTTTAGAATATTCTTAAATAAGTTATATATTAAATCCACATCGAAATTCCCTTTTACGTCACCTATCGCTGGGTTCATGTCTCGCTCCAAGACCGGCCCCCACCCCATACCCAAGACTTTCCAATCTATTTGACCCAAAAAATTTCTTAGGCTATTAAAATCAGCTTTTCGAAAATCTGGCACTTTAACAGAATTTTCTCCTACAGGTCTATTCCATTCTATGCTAAATCTGATTACTTTGTGATCACTGTTCCCTAGCTCACTCCCTATTTCGATGTTATTAATTTGTGTTTCCCTGTTAGTTAACACTAAATCTAAAATATTATTTTCCCGCGTTGGTTCCTTAATGTGTTGCGTAAGAAAGCAATCGTCAATTAATTCTAGAAAATCTTCTGCTTCACTATTCCCTGTTTTGTTCACCCAGTTTATTCCACTAAAATTAAAGTCACCCATGACGTAAATACTGTTACATCTAGATGCTCTAGATATTTCATTCCATAGATGCTTTGCTTCCATTCTGTCTAAATTTGGTGGCCTATATATAACTCCTATTATAATATTATTAGCTTTTTCGTTTAATTCTATCCAAATAGTTTCTGTGTGTGGCTCAGTTTTGATTCCCTCTTTGAGACTACATTTCAAATTGTCCCTAACATATATGGCTACTCCCCCTCCACGTCTAATATATCTATCTGTGTGAAATAGTTTAAACCATTTATCTGATATTCAGCTAATAGTTCTCTATTTTCTACGTTCATCCACGTTTCGGTAAGTGCAATAATATCTATTTTTTCTGTGCAGACAAGAGCATTTAATTCATTAATTTTATTTCTTAGACTTCTACTGTTAGTGTAATATATCCTAAGTGAATTGTTATTTTGAGGCCCTTTTCTTTCCCTGATCATTTTGCCAATTATTTTCTCCCATGAACACATACTTTTATTACCTCCTTCCTCCAAGTCACTTCCCATACCACTATCTACTAACAGTTTAAACCCAAACAAACACCTCTAACCACTGGTTCCAACGAGTTCACAACAGCAACAACCCCAGCCCTCGATACATGCTCTCCATCACGAGCGTACGTTTCATTTCTTCCATAGAAGCGTTTCCAGTTGTCTATGTAAGATATTGCATTTGATTTGCAATATCTTTCCAGCCGGCAATTGACACCAAGTGCCCTCGACATCCATTCATTTCCCACTCCCTTTCTTGGAAGAATGCCACATATGATCGGGATTCCTCCCTTGCTTCTAACTAATTCAATGGCTGTCCTAAATCTCTGTATTAGTTCCTCACTCCTAGCTCGCCCAACATCATTACCCCCTGCACTAATACAAATAATGGGTTTGTTCCCATTTCCCATCATAATATCTTTCATGTTTTCAACAATATCACCAATTCCAGCTCCCGGATAGCAAACCCTTAATCTGTTCCCCCTATCTCTGGCACAAAACGTTCTGTCTAAATACCTCACCTGGGAATCTCCCACAACCAAAAATTCGCTTCGGTACCTCCCTAACTTTCTGAAGTCAGACAGAAGTCAGCACCAGCAATGTTAGTCGTAGCTGCGGCAACATTGTGATGTTGTAAAACAACTTCACAATGTCTCTCTCTGTTTTGTCTTTCTTACAAACAGTGAGCAAGAGAGAGAGAGAGAGAGTGAGAGTGAGAGTGAGAGAGAGAGAGAGAGAGAGAGAGAGAGAGAGAGAGAGAGAGAGAGAGAGAGAGAGAGAGAGAGAGAGAGAGAGAGAGAGAGAGAGAGAGATATGTAGAGGGGCACGAGATGGAGAGTAAGAGAGAGAAAGAGGGGGAGACAAGAAGCGGGAGGAAGGAGAGAGAGAGAAAAGGAGGGGGGAAGTGAGGGAGATGAGAAGAGAGGAAGGGAGGGGGCTGGACTTTGGTTCTTTCGTCCCGCCTCTCAATCGTCAATCAACTGGTGTACATATTCCTGAGCCTACTGGGCTCTATCATATCTATATTTGAAGCTGTGTATGGTGTCAGCCTCCACCACATCACTGCCTAATGCATTCCATTTACTATTTACTCTGACACTGAAAAGGTTCTTTCTAATGACTCTGTGGCTCATTTGGGCATTCAGCTTCTATCTGTGTCCCCTTGTGTGTAAACCAACCCGTGTTAAATAATCCTTCCTTGTCTACTCCTGTCAATTCCCCTGAGAATCTTGTGTATGATTATCATGTCTCCCCGAGCTTCTCTGTCTTCCAGCGACGTGAGGTACAGTTCCCTCAGCCTTTCCTCGTAACTCATGCCTCATAGTTCTGGGACTAGCCTAGTGGCATACCTCTGAACTTTTTCCAGTTTCGTCTTGTGCTTTACAAGGTACGGGCTCCATGCTGGGCCACATACTCCAGGATTGGCCTTACATACGTGGTACACAAGGTTCTGAAAGATTCCTTACACAAGTTTCAGAAGGCAGCTCTGTTGTTAGCCAGCCTCGCACGCCACCGATGTTATTAATTTTAAGTGAGCTTCAGGAGACAGGTTTGGTGAGATATCAACTCCTAGATCTTTCTCCCTATTCGTTTCGTGAAGGACTTCATCTCCCTTTCTGTATCCTGTGTCTGGTCTCCTATTTCCTCCCCCAAGTTTCATAATCTTACATTTACTTGGGATGAACTTTAGTAGCCATTTTTTGGACCATTCATTCAGTTTGTCTAGGTCATCTTGTAGCCTCATACTATCTTCCACCATTTTAATCCTCCTCATAATTTTTGCATCGTCTGCAAACACTGAAAGGAACTAGTCTATTTTCCCTGGGAGATCATTTACATATACCAGGAACAGTATAGGTCCAAGAACTGATCCCTGAGGGACTCAACTGGTAACGTCTCGCACTCCGAGATCTCACCCTTCACAGTGACTCGTTGTTTTCTGTTGCTTAGGTACTCCCTTATCCAGTGGAGTACCTTCACTTTCACTCCTGCATGCATCTCCAGTTTGTGCAGCAGTTTTATATGTGGTACTGTGTCAAAGGCTTTCCGGCATTCCAAAAATATACAGTCTGCCCAGCCCTCTCTTTCTTGCCTGATTTTTGTTGCCTGGTCATAGAATTCAATCAATTCTGTGAGGCATGATCTGCCATCCCAGAACTCAAGCTGAAGTTTTGATACAAAGTTCTTCTGCTCCAGATGTTCCACTAGTGTTTTTCGCACAATATTCTCCATCATTTTGCACGGTATGCAAGTTAGTGACACTGGCCTGTGGTTCAGTGCCTCCTGTCTATCACCCATTCTTGAATATCGGGAGAACATTAGCAATCTTTCAAGTTTTTGGCAGTTCACCTGTCACCATTGATTTGTTATACACCATGGTGAGTTGCTGACACAGAAATTCAGCTCCTTCCTTCAGTATCCAAGGTGAGATTCCATTCGGGCCTATAGCCTTTGTCACTTCCAACTCTAGCAGATGGTTCCTCACCTCCCCACTGGTAATTGCAAACTCATCTAGTGGTGTTTGGTTAGATCTTCCCTCTCCTATCTCTGGGACTTTCCCTGTGAAGACCTCCTGAAATTTCTTATTGAGTTCCTCGCATACCTCCTTCCCATTTGAAGTGAATTCATCGAAAGTTTTTCATCAGATGAACAGAATTCATCTGTTCCTTCACTGATATTTTTCTCCTGATTTGGGTGTGCAGCAATTTAGGTTGAGTCTTTGCCTTGCTACCTATGCCATTTTCATATTGTCTTTCTGCCTCTCTTCTCATCCTGACGTGTTCATTCCTGGTGCTCTGGTATCTTTCTCTGCTCGCTTGTGTTCTATTATTAATTTCTCCACGCCCTTATACTTATTTGCTTTAATAGCTTACATTTTAAATTAAATTAAGGGTTTCTCGTCTGTACTTACCTAGTTGCACTTATCTAGTTGTGCTTGTGAGGATTGAGCTCTGGCTCTTTGGTCCCGCCTCTCAACTGTCAATCAACTAATGAACAGGTTCCTGAGCCTACTGGGCTCCATCATATCTACACTTGAAGATGTATATCGAGTCAGCCTCCACCACATCACTTCTTAATGCATTCCATTTGTCTACTACTCTGACACTGAAAAAAATTCCTTCTAACGTCTCTAATGCGCATAAGGGCACTCAATTTCGACCTGGGTCCCCTCGTGTGTGTGCCCCTTGTGTTAAATAGTATGTCTTTATCTACCCTATCAATTCCTCTGAGAATCTTGTATGTGGTGATCATGTCCCCTCTAACTCTTCTGTCTCCCAGCGACGTGTGGTTTAATTCCCGTAGTCTCTCCTCGTAGTTCATACCCATCAGTTCGGGTACAAGTCTGGTGTGCAAATCTTTGAACCTTTTCCAGAGTCTTATGTTTGAGTCTTATTTTCTAATCTTATGTTTGACTAGATAAGGACTTCATGCTGGAGCGCAAACTCGAGGACTGGTCTGACATACGTGGAATACAAAATTCTGAAAGATTCCTTACACAAGTTTCTAAAGGTCGTTCTTATGTTGGCCAACCTGGCATATGCCGCTGATGTTATCCTCTTTATATGGACTTCAGGGAACAGGCCTAGCATATTTTCAACCCCCAGGTCTTTCTCTCTCTCTGACTCTTGAAGTATGCCATCTAAATAATACCTTGTATCATCTGTGTACTCACCTAATTGTGCTTGCGGGGGTTGAGCTTTGTCTCTTTGGTCCCGCCTCTCAACTGTCAATCAACTGGTGTACAGATTCCTGAGCCTACTGGGCTCTCTCATTGTGGGGGTTTCTTTTTTTATTTCACGACTGCAATGCGTACACCGCCAATGTACATGTGGCAGACGCTTCACGAAACTGTCGGAATTAGCAGAATAGAAAATACGAGAGCAACCGTACAGGGCCTGGGAGCAAGGTCGAGTTAGAGTCCTTGAGGGTCTCTTCTCAGACTAGCCTCACCTGGTCCTGCTCCACGTTGATCGTTGGAATCTCCTCAATGATTTAACACTTTAAGGGACTCCTAGGGTCCTCATCACATTTATAGTTTAGTTAATATAGGCAACTCGGTGTTGAAGACACCTAGAGCTGAAGGTTTGAGTAATATTGGCAGTATTCAGAAGTGGTTCAACGGAAACACCGCATAAAGCTTAACAGTAGTTTATTTACTCACTTAACCACTAATACACAGGGTGCTTGATTTACTTTGGATTGGCGTCAGCAAAGCTATGGTTGTATTAGCGAGACTCTTGACGTCTGGCTAACGACTCGTATCCACTCGTGGAGAAACACCTAACTTAACACAGGTGACAGCCAATCATTAACACGGCAACCTAACTGCCGGTATGCAAAGGGATCACAAGAGTTCCAACCGGATACTCGATAATGATGATATGCAATAAACACAATGGCACTGTCAATGGGACAGGCAATAACATGTCACACAATAATATAATGCACAATAATAATGTCACACAATAACTAAATGTGTGGTGTATGTGAAGCTCACATTCACAGACGAGTGAAATACCGTGATTCCACACAGATAACACACATACACCGTCGATTCACCTATAACCTGTGACAGGTATTAGAAGGTGAAAACTGTGGTTTATACCTCAGATCAACAGACACAATATAACAATGACAAGATCTTGTACTTACAGATAAGGTACCTTTCCCTATTCACTCACTCAGACACATTTATGCAAGAACTCGTAGGTGGCCTGACAGCTGGTTTCACTCGTAGACACGGAGGGTACTTGCAGTAGGGCGTACAGACACACGCACACACTCTTGACACTGGCGGTGAGTAAGGGTGGTGACGTCACGTGGTACAGTGAGGGTGGCTGCCGGCTGCAGGTTATATGGTACCATGCACTACACTGTACACTGTGGTACAGGTACACTGTGGTAAAGTCACACACAGATTACTTAGGCGGCGGCACTGCCTGAGTTCACTCTAGGTCACTCACGACGATCTTTGTCACCAGGGGTTACCTGATACCAGTCTGTTTCGCTCTGGTGATTTGTCACTAGGCTTCTGAACAATATATTCACACTCGTGATTCTGGGCGAGTGTGTGGTATATCGCAAAGACGCTGAGTTAACTTGGCGGTGAGGAATGGACGGTGTTCAGTCTAGTGGCCGATAGACAGAACAGCTACACGTCCTCTATGCAAGAGTTCCCTCACGAGAATACTTTTGTCTGAAGCTCAGGGGGTCTCGTGGGCACCCAACACAAAAGGTTACAATTTGACCAATAGCATTGCAGCAAATGAGCGGGAACCAATCATATTGAACATTCGATGATCAGTAGCAGGAGTGACGTCATGAACACGTCATGACCACGTCATCACTGTTATTCTCCATCGCGCCAGTTGACCCCAGAGGTCAGACGGTCGCTGGCGTCTCCCCTCTACCCTCTCACGCTGCACCAGCCAATATACTCACTGACCCGACCCTTGGTGACAAGTATGCTTAACTTCTCTGTATCTACTTCCTGCCTGGACATATGGCGGCCTCGGTATTATGAAAGTGTTACTGGTTAAGTGGGCATTCTGGAGATACCAAAGATGCCAGTTTACTATACAGGGTTAACAGAAATAGGACCTTGTGCACGAAGTCGGCGCACTGTGCACTGCAATGAGCCATTCCAGTCAGCTGTGGGAGAATCTTGGGAGACATACTCCCACACTCATATCTACATTTGAAACTGTGTATGGAGCCAGCCTCCACCACATCACTGCCTAGTGCATTCCATTTATTAACTACTCTGACACTGAAAAAATTCTTTCTAACATCTCTGTGGCTCATCTGGGTACTAAGTTTTCACCTGTGTCCCTTTGTTCGTGTCCCACCCGTGCTGAAGAGTTTGTCTTTGTCTACCCTGCCAATTCCCCTGAGAATTTTGTAGGTGGTTATCATGTCTCCCCTTACACTTCTGTTTTCCAGGGACGTGAGGTTCAGCTCCTTAAGCCTGTCCTCGTAACTCATACCTCTCAGTTCCGGAACGAGCCTCGTATAGGGGGCCTCGTAGCCTGGTGGATAGCGCGCAGGACTCGTAATTCTGTGGCGCGGGTTCGATTCCCGCACGAGGCAGAAACAAATGGGCAAAGTTTCTTTCACCCTAAGTGCCCCTGTTACCTAGCAGTAAATAGGTACCTGGGAGTTAGTCAGCTGTCACGGGCTGCTTCCTGGGGTGTGTGTGTGTGTGTGTGGTGTGGGGAAAAAAAAAAAAAAAAAATAGTCAGTAAGTTAGTAGTTAGTTAGTAAACAGTTGATTGACAGTTAAGAGGCGGGCCGAAAGAGCAAAGCTCAACCCCCGCAAAAACACAACTAGTAAACACACACACAACAGGAAGCAGCCCGTGACAGCTAACTAACTCCTAGGTACCTATTTACTGCTAGGTAACAGGGGCATTCAGGGTGAAAGAAACTTTGCCCATTTGTCTCTGCCTCGTGCGCGAATCGAACCCGCGCCACAGAATTGCGAGTCCTGCGTGTTATCCACCAGGCTACGAGGCCCCCTGTGTACTCACCTAGTTGTACTCACCTAGATGTGTTTGCGGGGGTTGAGCTCTGGCTCTTTGGTCCCGCCTCTCAACCGTCAATCAACAGGTGTACAGATTCCTGAGCCTATTGGGCTCTGTCATATCTACACTTGAAACTGTGTATGGAGTCAGCCTCCACCACATCACCCCTAATGCATTCCATTTGTCAACCACTCTGACACTAAAAAAGTTCTTTCTAATATCTCTGTGGCTCATTTGGGCACTCAGTTTCCACCTGTGTCCCCTTGTGCGTGTTCCCCTTGTGATAAATAGACTGTCTTTATCTACCCTATCAATTCCCTTCAGAATCTTGAATGTGGTGATCATGTCCCCCCTAACTCTTCTGTCTTCCAGCGAAGTGAGGTTTAATTCCCGTAGTCTCTCCTCGTAGCTCATACCTCTCAGCTCGGGTACTAGTCTGGTGGCAAACCTTTGAACCTTTTCCAGTTTAGTCTTATCCTTGACTAGATATGGACTCCATGCTGGGGCTGCATACTCCAGGATTGGCCTGACATATGTGGTATACAAAGTTCTGAATGATTCTTTACACAAGTTTCTGAATGCCGTTCGTATGTTGGCCAGCCTGGCATATGCCGCTGATGTTATCCGCTTGATATGTGCTGCAGGTGACAGGTCTGGCGTGATATCAACCCCCAAGTCTTTTTCCTTCTCTGACTCCTGAAGAATTTCCTCTCCCAGATGATACCTTGTATCTGGTCTCCTGCTCCCTACACCTATCTTCATTACATTACATTTGGTTGGGTTAAACTCTAACAACCATTTGTTCGACCATTCCTTCAGCTTGTCTAGGTCTTCTTGAAGCCTCAAACAGTCCTCTTCTGTTTTAATCCTTCTCATAATTTTAGCATCGTCTGCAAACATTGAGAGAAATGAATCGATACCCTCCGGGAGATCATTTACATATATCAGAAACAAGATAGGACCGAGTACAGAGCCCTGTGGGACTCCACTGGTGACTTCACGCGAATCGGAGGTCTCACCCCTCACCGTAACTCTCTGCTTCCTATTGCTTAGATACTCCCTTATCCACTGGAGCACCTTACCAGCTACACCTGCCTGTCTCTCCAGCTTATGTACCAGCCTCTTATGCGGTACTGTGTCAAAGGCTTTCCGACAATCCAAGAAAATGCAGTCCGCCCAGCCCTCTCTTTCTTGCTTAATCTGTGTCACCTGATCGTAGAATTCTATCAAGCCTGTAAGGCAAGATTTACCCTCCCTGAACCCATGTTGGCGATTTGTCACGAAGTCCCTTCTCTCGAGATGTGTTACCAGTTTTTTTCTCACGATCTTCTCCATCACCTTGCATGGTATACAAGTCAAGGACACTGGCCTGTAGTTCAGTGCCTCTTGTCTGTCGCCCTTTTTGTATATTGGGACCACATTCGCCGTCTTCCATATTTCTGGTAGGTCTCCCGTCTCTAGTGACTTACTATACACTATGGAGAATGGCAAGCAAAGTGCCTCTGCACACTCTTTCAGTACCCATGGTGAGATCCCATCTGGACCAACAGCCTTTCTAACATCCAGATCCAGCAGGTGTCTCTTGACCTCCTCTCTAGTAATTTCGAACTCCTCCAAGGCCGCCTGGTTTACCTCCCTTTCTCCTAGCACAGGGACCTCACCCTGTTCTATTGCGAAGACCTCCTGGAACCTCTTGTTGAGTTCCTCACACACCTCTCTGTCATTCTCTGTATACCTCTCCTCGCCTGTTCGAAGTTTCAATACCTGTTCTTTCACTGTTGTTTTCCTTCTGATGTGACTGTGGAGTAGCTTTGGTTCGGTCTTGGCTTTGTTTACTATATCATTTTCAAAATTTTTCTCTGCTTCTCTTCTCACCCTGACGTATTCATTCCTGGTTCTCTGGTATCTCTCTCTGCTTTCTGGTGTTCTGTTATTCCGGAAGTTCCTCCACGCCTTTTTGTTCAGTTTCTTCGCTTCCATACATGCCCTATGGATTCTTCTGTTGCTTCTTCTGTGTGTGTGTGTATTCACCTAGTTGTGCTTGCTGGGGTTCAGCTCTGCTCTTTCGGCCCGCCTCTCAACTGTCAATCAACTGTTTCTACAACTACTTTTATCTTACACACCACACACCCCCCAGGCAGGAGCCCGTGACAGCTGACTTACTCATAGGTACCTATTCACTACTAGGTAACAGAGGCATAGGGTGAAAGAAACTCTGCCAATCGTTTCTCAACGGCGCCCAGGATCGAACCCAGGACCACAGGATGACTTGTCCAGCGTGCTGTCTGCTCGGCCACCGACTCCCTAAGTAGATGTGTGTCAGTGTGTGTGTGTGTGTGTGTGTGTGTACTCACCTAGTTGTACTGACCTAGTTGTGCTTGCGGGGGTTGAGCTCTGGCTCTTTGGTCCCGCCTCTCAACTGTCAATCAACAGGTGTACAGGTTCCTGAGCCTATTGGGCTCTATCATATATACACTTGAAACTGTGTATGGAGTCAGCCTCCACCACATCACTTCCTAATGCATTCCATTTGTCAACCACTCTGACACTAAAAAAGTTCTTTCTAATATCTCTGTGGCTCATTTGGGCACTCAATTTCCACCTGTGTCCCCTAGTACGTGTGCCCCTTGTGTTAAACATCCTGTCTTTATCAACCCTGTCGATTCCCTTGAGGATCTTGAATGTGGTGATTATGTCCCCCCTAACTCTTCTGTCTTCCAACGAAGTGAGGTTTAATTCCCGTAGTCTCTCCTCGTAGCTCATACCTCTCAGCTCGGGTACTAGTCTGATGGCAAACCTTTGAACCTTTTCCATTTTAGTCTTATGCTTGACTAGATATGGACTCCATGCTGGTGCCGCATACTCCAGGATTGGTCTGACATAGGTGGTATATAACGTTCGGAAAGATTCCTTACACAAGTTTCTAAAGGCCGTTCTTATGTTAGCCAACCTGGCATATGCTGCTGCTGTTATCCTCTTGATATGAGCTTCAGGGGACAGGTCTGGCGTGATATCAACCCCCAGGTCTTTCTCTCTCTCGGACTCTCGAAGTATTTCATCTCCCAAGTGATACCTTGTATCTGGTCTCCTGCTTCCTACCCCTATCTTCATTACATTACATTTGCTTGGATTAAACTCTAACAGCCATTTGTTCGACCATTCCTGCAGCTTGTCCAGGTCTTCTTGAAGCCTCAAGCTGTCCTCCTCTGTCTTAATCCTTCTCATAATTTTGGCGTCGTCAGCAAACATTGAGAGGAATGAGTCTATACCCTCTGGGAGATCATTTACGTATATCAGAAACAGGATAGGTCCAAGTACAGAGCCCTGTGGGACTCCACTGGTGACTTCACGCCAGTCTGAGGTCTCACCCCTCACTGTGACTCTCTGCTTCCTATTGTTTAGGTACTCCCTTATCCACTGGAGCGCCCTACCAGTTACTCCTGCCTGTTTCTCCAGCTTATGCATCAACCTTTTATGGGGTACTGTGTCAAAGGCTTTCCGACAGTCCAAAAAAATGCAGTCCGCCCACCATTCTCTTTCTTGTTTAATCTTTGTCACTTGATCGTAGAATTCTATCAATCCTGCAAGGCAAGATTTACCCTCCCTGAACCCATGTTGATGGGTTGTCACGAAGTCTCTTCTCTCCAGATGTGTTACTGTGTGTGTGTGTGTGTGTGTACTCACCTATTTGTACTCACCTATTTGTGCTTGCAGGATCGAGCATTGACTCTTGGATCCCGCCTTTCCAGCTATCGGTTGTTTACAGCAATGACTCCTGTCCCATTTCCCTATCATACCTAGTTTTAAAAGTATGAATAGTATTTGCTTCCACAACCTGTTCCCCAAGTGCATTCCATTTTTCCACTACTCTCACGCTAAAAGAAAACTTCCTAACATCTTTGTGACTCATTTGAGTTTCCAGTTTCCACCCATGTCCCCTCATTCTGTTATTATTACGTGTGAACATTTCATCTATTTCCACTTTGTCAGTTCCCCTGAGTATTTTATGTCCCTATCATATCTCCTCTCTCCCTTCTTTTCTCTAGTGTCGTAAGGTTCAGTTCCTTCAGCCGCTCTTCATATCCCATCCCTCGTAACTCTGGGACAAGCCTCGTCGCAAACCTCTGAACCTTCTCCAGTTTCTTTATGTGTTTCTTCAGGTGGGGGCTCCATGATGGCGCGGCATACTCTAAGACGGGTCTCACGTAGGCAGTGTAAAGCGCCCTAAAAGCCTCCTCATTTAGGTTTCTGAATGAAGTTCTAATTTTCGCCAGTGTAGAGTACGCTGCTGTCGTTATCCTAATTATATGTGCCTCAGGAGTTAGATTAGGTGTCACATCCACTCCCAGGTCTCTTTCTCGAATCGTTACAGGTAGGCTGTTCCCCTTCATTGTGTACTGTCCCTTTGGTCTCCTGTCACCTGATCCCATTTCCATAACTTTACATTTACTGGTGTTAAACTCCAGTAGCCATTTCCCTGACCATCTCTGCAGCCTGTTTAAGTCCTCTTGGAGGATCCTACAATCCTCGTCTGTCACAACTCTTCTCATTAATTTTGCGTCATCCGCAAACATCGACATGTATGATTCCACTCCTGTAAACATATCATTTACGTAAATTAGAAAGAGGATTGGTCCCAGCACCGATCCTTGAGGTACTCCACTTGTTACTGTTCGCCAGTCCGACTTGAGCTCTGGCTCTTTGGTCCCGCCTTTCAATCGTCAGTTAACAAATGTACAGATTCCTGAGCCTACTGAGCCCTAGTTCGTGTACCACCCATATTAAACAGTTTATCTTAATCTACCCTTTCAATTCCTCTGAATTTTGTAGGTAGTGATCATGTGTATTCACCTAGTTGTATTCACCTAGTTTTCTTTGCGGGGGTTGAGCTCTGCTCTTTCGGCCCGCCTCTCAACTGTCAATCAACTTTTTCTACTACAACTTTTTTTTTTCTCCCATACCACACACACACACATCCCAGGAAGCAGCCCGTGACAGCTAACTAACTCCCAGGTACCTATTTACTGCTAGGTAACAGGGGCATAGGGGGCATGTGTGTGTGAGTGTGTGTACTCAATTATTTGTACTCACCTGTTTGTGCTTGCGGGGGTTGAGATCCGGCTCCTTGGTTCCGCCTCTCAACTGTCAATCAACTGGTGTACAGATTCCTGAGCCTATTGGGTTTTATCATATTTGTACTTGAAACTGTGTATGGAGTCAGCCTCCACCACATCACTTCCTAATGCATTCCATATGTCAACCACTCTGACACTAAAAAAATTCCTTCTAATATCTCTGTGGCTCATTTGGGCACTCAATTTCCACCTGTGTCCCCTTGTGTGGGTGCTCCTTTTAATAATTAACTTGTCTTTATCTGCCCTCTAAATTCCTCTGAGAATCTTGTACGTGCTGATCATGTCCCCCCTAACTCTTCTATCTTCTATTGTTCAATTTTCAAATCAAATTGATTTGATTTTGATTTCATTTGATCTTGCAGCAACGTGAGGTTTAATTCCCGTAGTCTCTCCTCGTAGCTCATACCTCTCAGCCCGGGTATCAGTCTGGTGGCAAACCTTTGAATCTTTTCAAGTTTAGTCTTAAGCTTGACTAGATATGGACTCCATGCTGGGGCCGCATACTCCAGGATTGTTCTGAATGATTCAAATACAGGTGGTATACAAAGTTCTGAATGATTCCTTACACAAGTTTCTAAATGCTGTTCTTATGTTAACCAACCAGGCATATGCTGCTGATGTTACCCTCTAGATATGGGCTTCAGGGGACATGGCAGGCGTGATATCAACCCCCAAGTCTCTCTCTCTCTCTCTCTCTCTCTCTCTCTCTCTCTCTCTCTCTCTGACTCTTGAAGAATTTCATCTCCCAAATGATACCTTGTATCTTGCCTCCTGCTCCCTACACATATCTTCATTACATTACATTTGCTTAGTTTTAACTCTTACAATGATTTGTTCAACCATTCCCTTCAGTTTATCTTGGTCTTCTTGAATCCTCAAGCAGTCCTCCTCTGTCTTAATCCATCTCATAATTTTGGCATCGTCAGCAAACATTGAGAGGAATGAGTCTATACCCTCTGGTAGATCATTTACGTATATCAGGAAATGGATAGGACCGAGTACAGAGCCCTGTGGGTCTCCACTGGTAACTTAGTACCAATCTGAGGTCTCGCCCCTCACTGTAACTCTCTGCTTCCTATTGCTTAGGTACTCCCTTATCCACTGGAGCACCTTACCACTTACACCTGCCTGTCTCCCCAGCTTATGTACCAGCCTCTTATTGGGTACTGTGTCAAAGGCTTTCCGACAGTCCAAAAAAAATTCAGTCCGCCCAGCCTTCTCTTTCTTGCTTAATATTTGTCACCTGGTCGTAGAATTCTATTAAGTCAGTATGGCAAGATGTACCCTCCGGGAACCCATGTTGGCGATTTGTCACGAAGTCCCTTCTCTCCTGATGTGTTACTATATTTTTTCTCACAATCTTCTCCATCATCTTACGTGATAGACAAGTTAAGGACACTTGCTTGTAGTTCAGTGTCTCTTGTCTGTCACCCTTATTGTAGATTGTGACCACATTAGCCGTCTTCCGTATTTCTGGTAGGTCTCCCGTCTCCAGTGACCTACTATACACTATGGAGAGTGACAAGCAAAGTGCCACTGCACACTCTTTCAATTCCCATGGTGAGATTCCGTCTGGACCAACAGCCTTTCTCACATCCAGATCTAACAGGTGTCTCTTGACCTCATCTCTCATAATTTCGAACGCTACCAAGGACGCCTGGTTTACTGCCCCCCTCTCTCCTAGCGCAGTGACCTCACCTTGTTCTATTGTGAAAATCTCCTGGATCCTCTTGTTGACTTCACACATCTCTTTGTTATTCTCTGTATACCTGTCCCTGCCTGTTCCAAGTTTCATTACCTGTTCTTTACTGTTGTTTTCCTCCTGATGTGACTGTGGAGTAGCTCTGGTTCGGTCTTGACTTTGCTTGCTATGTCATTTTCATAACTTTTCTCTGCTTCTCTTCTCAGACTTACATACTCATTTCTGGTTCTCTGGTATTTCTCTCTCTGCTTTCTGGTGTTCTGTTATTTCGGAAGTTCCTCCACGCCCTTTTGTTCAGTTCCTTTGCTTCCTATACATACCCTATTAAAATATGGATTCTTGTTTTGCTTCTCGGATTTTTCCTTTTGGGCCGGGATGAACCTGCTTACTGTCTCTTGACACTTTTTGGGTGACATAGTCCATCATGTCTTGTACAGACTTAGCTCTGAGGTCTGTGTCCCATGGTATATCCCTTAGGAAAGTTCTCATCTCATAATTTTCCTTTCGGTATACCAGCCTTTTGTTTCCTATTTGTTTTTTGGGGAGTACCTATCTCTACCAGGTCAATGCAATGTGATCACTCATTTCCAAGGGCGCTTCCAACTTAACTTCCCTTATATCCCACTCATTTAGGGTAAATATCAGATCAAGCATGGCTGGTTCTACTTCCCCCTCTCATTCTTGTCGGTCCTTTGATGTGTTGGCTTAGAAAGTTTCTTTTTGCCACATCCAGCAGCTTAGCTCTCCATGTATCTGGTCCTCCATGTGGGTAACTGTTCTCCTAATTTCCGTGGTTGAAGTCTCCCATGATTAGTAGTTCAGAACCATTCCTGCTAGAGACAGAAGCTGCTCTCTTTATTATGTTAATTGTGGCCATGTTGTTTCCATCATATTCCTGTCTGGCTCTTCTGTCAGTTGGTAGTGGGTTATATATGACTACAACAATAATTTTTTGTCCTCCAGTTGCTATGGTTGTGAGAGTTTGAGATTTAGTAGGAATAAATGGAATTGGTATATGAAATTGAGCTCGGAAAATTTATAAGAATTTTCTATATTCTTTAACTTTTATTCCTGTCGTGATATTCAAGTAGATCGCCTGAGGAAGGACTTGCTTAGGTAACACACCAGTGTAGTAAGCAGCTTATTCCTCACTCTGGGACCATATATGAACAATTGACTAGGCGAGCAAACGTCGAGACCCCAATACAATTTAAATACCCTCCTCTTGGTCGCTGACCTTCGCCATTCGCCGAAGCGAATCTAGCGAGTAGGTCCTGGGCTCTCACAACAATAGATTATTGTTGTGTGGTGCCGTATATTTGGTCCAAAACTCTGAATCAGTCTCAATTTTATTAGTCGAGTGTGAAGAAACGCTTGCATAACAATAATAATGTGTGGGGGTGTAACGAAAAGACAGTGTTCAACATAACAACTTAGTTTATTCAATAAAGTACTAACTACTACAACAAAACAAAAAGAAATATCAACGACGTTACTCGAAATCCTTCCTGTGACACTATCAATGACAGCTAGACACCAGCCCCTCGGACTGCATAATGAACTAACTCGAACATAAGCGTGAACACAGAGGAATCAACAAGAAACAAGAACTAATAGATCTATAATCACAATTACAACAAATGATACACTGGGTTCTGAATCACATCTCCAGTAACCTCCTACTGTTCTACGCCTCAGTGCAGTCTACACCTGCGATAGCTGTTGCAATGCAATCAAATCAGTAGCTTTTCAATGACAACAATGACTAATGGGTTCACTGGCAACTCCAGCAACCCTTCCTCAAATTAAACCTTACGTTAACACTCCGTCCCATGGACGATCAACAATCAATAACAAAAAAACATTTACGTTAATTTAATAACTCTTACACTTGTCACTAGTAACGCGGAAATTACACAACACTCTACCCGTCGAGCATTCAGTGAGAAAATCTCATTAATTCCGGTACTCACAGACAGCAGATTAATCTCTTTACTAGTAAGGTAATTTACATTATTGGTTACTAATCACTCAGCGATGGTAAACTCTGATTTACAATGTCCAACGTGCTAAGAGAACAGTAATCACTCGTGATTACCTTTAGAGTAATTAATTACTATCCTCAACATCAATAATTAATCAATTAAATACGCAACCTTTCACACTGGCTCAGCAATTTACATTAAGGTATGAATTCCGTCTGAGCCTTCCATACTCAGACCAATTCAGGTGGCTAATAACAGTAACTAGGCACCACGTTTACGTTATTCTAAAATGACGTTACTCTTCCCACGAGTCAATCAAGTGCTGGTACTTCCGGACAGATAAATAACGACGTTACGTTAATGGAACAATGGAGCCTTCGTGTGAGTCGATCAAACAAGGATCGAGGTTAATTACTTTGACTTCCTGAAACACGTCAATTACCCGGCCCATTGACCATTAATTATGACAGACAATATTCTAGTTCTTATCTGGCTGATGGCTAGGCTCCCTGAAACTACCGTAGCTGCTTTGCAGGAAAGTAAATTAACCCAAACGTATTCTACGTTACTCAAATTGTCAAAGAACAAATTATCTTAAAGCAATGGGCGTTCCCTTGGTTACGTTATATTAATTGCCTCGCAATCACCTCACTTAATACTGGACTTCGATGTCCTACCAGATAAACAGGAGAATATAAAACTCAAGTACTCGTCTACAGCCGAGTTCCTCCACGACAATGACAAATCACACTAACAAATCACAGTGATTTACGTTACAATCCGGTTGCAATGACAATACTGCAGAACCTAGTAAAATAACATACAGGACATGAAACCTCTAGACCACTGCCCCACAATGACATTACTGAACTGCTTTCACATACGGTGATTGCTCAACACTTGAAACAATCACCATTATTGACAACCAGCCTTTCAATAATACACACGGCAAGTTCTCTAATTTCCAAGCATTAGAATACTGCACAACACTTACTTACTGTTGCAAATTACCCCAGTGCTCTAATTACCACTTAGAACATAGGCTCACACATTGCAATCACCACAGTAAATAACACAATAACACTGGGCACCGTGACACTACGTTCATATATATATAATTACTGCTGACACATGTAGCCTACAGCTATCAAACGTTAATGGGAACACTAAGAGGGTCTCGCACTCCTTAAATCACATGTGTGAGTGATTTATCGATCACGCATGCCGATAAACACTCCCGAGAATTACGTTACTCGACAGAGCGACAGCTGTCACTCACCAACAGCCTCGTCACTCATCAAATTCTACCAAAATTACGTTAATACTGCAACCACGATTATATATAATGACACTTGTCACGGCCCTGGGAACAAAACAAGAAATTAACACCACACTGGTATCAATCCACAATAATCATTGGCCAGAAATCTCTGACGTTACGCACGGAACTAACCTGAGGGCTCAGTACTGGAATTTCACACCTGTAAGATTACACAAGGAATAATATCACTCCATCCCAAGGACGATCAAAAATGATTGAATTACCACAATAGAATATAATTATTACATGGACATCCTCTCAGTCCTTGTTGTTGGTGTTGTTGTTGAGTTAGGGGCGACGATGATCATGGGATCGGATGCGCCCCGGCGTACCCGTGAAGGGTGAATCGCAAAGCCAGGAAAGGAGAAATGCCAAGCCAAAACGTGAAACCAGTGACGCCAAGCACTAGAAACTAATATGCCACACGGCAAAGCTACGCACAAAGTGAGAGACAGAAGCACAGAATAGAACAGGGCAAACAAACAGCCAGAAGGGCACACAGCATGTCAGAGCAAATACACAGGAAATCAGAGCACATACTTGCCCGGGAACTTGGCCCGCGGGAACCTTACATTGAACGCCTCCCAGAGCACCCATTGCAAAGGGTCTCGTCCATCCACCGGGGACGCCATAACATCCGGAACCGGGGCAACAAACACGTGCAAACTGAAGACCCAGATGGTAGTACTCATGAGGCGAGAAGTCGCCACTCGCCCCCACAGGAAGGGAACTTGCCCCCCACGAAAGCACTCCGGTCCGTCAGACAGCAGTAATTCGGCAATCTTCGACCATTGACCCGGTGGCATCACAGACGCCGGCAACACGTCCCCTAGGGCCCCAACGCGCACCCGCACCACAGGGGTATCCGCGGCCCTGGGCACACCACCAGATGACAGCAGGGAACCCGGACGGCGTGCATCCTTCCGTAACGTCACCACCAGGCCACGCCCAACACCAGAGTCCACACCATTCCTGGCAGCGGAAGCCACCACGCCCCACTGTGGAGGTTCCCCCGGCGGAGAAAGAACCGAAGGCACGTCCGAGACACAGGCACAAGCACCAGCAGGCACATGGACCTCCGCCACCACGAACCGCGGAGACATCGACGCATCCGTATCCACACCGTCAACATCCGAAGCCCCACAGTCACTGAAGTCACCAACGTCGGCCCAAGAAGAAGACGAACGCCAGGAACGTTTGGGCACTGGCCGGATATCGTCAGAGCCGGTAAGTGACCCAGAAACACGGGTACCACGAGCCAAAGGAACCGACGCCAGAACGGCAGCAGCCTCTACCACAGGGGGAACTGGGCCACACACAGCAGGAGGCTCCGCAGCCACCCCAGCACCAAGCACATCCGGGACCCGAGTCACGGACACAGGGCCAGGCCCAGCATCAGAAGACGAGGGAGAAGACAGCGACGTCACACAGGGAGCTCCAGGAAGGCCCACGGGAGCAGCTGGGACAGCGACAGGATCTGGCAGACCAACCGACGGTACCTCAAGAACCGGAGGAGGGACGGCCACAACCAGAGGAACGTCAGGCACTGCCGGGGGAGCTGCAGCAGCAAACAGGACGCGCACCCCCTCATCAACATCACCAGAGACTGCCTCGAGAGGGAGCGGCGGGAAATCATCGTCGCGGAACAAGTTGACAGGAGCAGCAGGGGCCTCAGAGCACCCGGCAGCCTGATGCCCCAACAGGCCACACTGGAAACAGGTACGAGGCTGCCGGGCATAATACACCCGAACGTAGTACCCCATAAGCCGGACAGAAGAAGGTATATCCGACCGCAGGCGCATCCCCAACGTGCGAATGTTTGTACGCCTCCCAGCATACCGCCCCGAGGAGAGCGTGTTCACCCGCACGCTGACAACAGTACCAACCCCCCCGAAGTAACGCTGGAGGAGGTCATCAGGGAATTCCAGGGGCGCACCATGGATACTGACATAAGTCAGGGCACCACTGCGGTCCGAAATCGCCACAGAGCCGGCATCGTCTGGCAACGGCAACGGACGCCCCCCGTACCGACGGAGGAAGTCCCGGTACTCGTCCTCCCCCACGAACTTAATAACAACCCGATGGGCCGAAACTAGCTCCACACTGTAAACAGCTTCCTCCGGGACACGAAGCATGTCACACATCACCATCTCGATGGTCGGATAACCAGCCTTACAAGTGAACTCCAGGCCCACGGAGTTCACACGCTGAACAGGAGGAAGATGGCCCCCCATGTCAGAACTGCCACGTCAACGCAGCCAGGCAGGCAACAAAACTGGTAGGGCAGGGACGCCCACACCACCTGGCGACCAAAACAACAAACAACTCCAACAGCCACGGAGGGTCGGTAAACGTCCTCACTCCACAGCTGCTAGCAGTCGACTCCCCCTCTCAGTCCTTGGCTAATCTATGTATACTCTGTTCCCATGTGTACCCCCCCCACACACACAAACCATACGTCTGCGTACACAAGTCGTATGTCCCTCTGGACTGACAACATGACAACAAAGGGTGATTATCTCCTCGTCCACACTTCACTTCACCTCTACAGGTGCTTAGTGACAATGCTACGGAACACCTGACTTCGAATTCAAGCTTTAGAGACTAACTAATTACCAGAAATTCACACATAGGTACTTATTTATACTGCCGGCCTCCCACACACACCATTCCCATACATCAGGCACCCCGCTATGAGTGGCTGACTCATATTGGTGGAGTTGGCTAGAGCGGTCCTCATGTGGTATCTTACGTACAATTGGCACGCACTCAAATCCTCCCCCCCCCTCACAACAGAGCTCGGTTCGCACCCTCGACCCACCGGTCAAACGGAGCGTTCGTACCCAGGTGACGCACACAACGTATAGCGTCTTACAGAAACATGGAAAATCTGTCTTAAAACACTGACACGAAGTTCCCCGTTCCCATTGACTGCTACTGAGCACTAGCAGGAATTTGAACGTCTATAATCCCTGGTATGGGGATCCCCGAGTCTGTTACTGCTCGTATGCAAATTACCCCACTATCCCAGATCACTAGATGTCATTCCCTATCTTTCTACCCCTCGACGAGGACTCCAGCTGGATTCTGACTGTGCAGCTGGCGGTCTTGGTGGAGGCGGTAGTGGAGGAGCTGAGGAGACCGTCACCACGACGTTGCCTTGCCCAATTTGGCCGAATGGGCAATAGAGAGACATCCGACTATGGTGGTGACTGGAGCAGAATGAAGCTTGAGGGAGAAAACACCGGCGATTCCCGCGTCCTCCTCGAAATAGCTAATGAGAGGAAGGCATACTGCGTACTCTCCCTCTCAACCAATCAGCGACGGTGTGGCATGGCCCTTAGGGCAAATTCAAGATGGCTGACCAACATAGCGGCTCCAGATGTTTACTAAGATGGCAGCTGTTTCCATGACGACGAGTCAAGTGGCTGGCGGGGGCCTTCACTCGCCAGGTGGCTGTCTGATCCCGCGCAAATCTTGAGTCTCGCTCCAAGCCATACAATAGAATGATACTATCAGCATATCTCTATCCACAGACGTGCTACCCCAGCCAGGGTAACATTTCTGGAATGCTGATGACTGGGGCTCTAACATGAGCCCAAACACTAGATGTTTCGGTTGCTGGTTACCAAACTTAAGTCCGCGCACTTAACAAGTGTACTGGCCTCCACGGGCATAAAAGCACCATTGTAAGTGAGCTGGTGAACCATCCCCTCACAATGGTACCTGTTATGTAGTCACTGAAACCTTCACAGCCTTGAATAACCATCTCCTCAAAACCCCAGTCTATTCATACCAGCAGAGCTATACCACCACCTCCTCTTCCTTCTCTCTCTTTCCTTACAACACAGTAGTCCTGTGGAAACACTGCATTTGTTATGGTTTTCGTTAGCTTTGTTTCTGTGAGTGCTGTTACGTCTGGGTTTTCTTCTAGTATCCATTCTCCATGTTCATTTGTTTTATTTGAAATCCCATCTATGTTAGTGTACATTGCCTTGAGGCTCACGTTCTTCTGTCCTTTCTCATATCCCCTTCTTGGTGAGCGTTCTGCTGATGGAGGAAGCTGTTCCATGGGTGTGAGGATTTGTGATGTGGATAACAGGGGTCTCAGATGATACTGGGGGTAAGGGGTGGGGGGTCAAGTGAAGGGGGGACAGGGAGGGTATGAGATGAATGGTGAGGGGAGGACAAAAAAAAAAAGGGGGTAGGAGGGGCACGGGAGGAGGGGAATGTGTTATGATCCCGGGTAGCTGAAAAAACGAGTCTATCCCTGAGAGTTATTCTGCCAGGCCTGACCTAACTAAGAGGTCAAAGTGATATAAACCCGGAAATACATATAATAGACACTCAATTAAATTTGACAAATAGTTTAAGAGTATGAACAGTGAATAGGAATATAAATAAATGTCTTGATATGAGATACGTAGAATTTGCTGGAGGTGTGAGGCTTGCTTCAGGGGATCTTGACCTCACTTGAGCTGAAGAAATCGTCAAGTGAGGGCGTGCTCCATTTGAGCCCCTGGTGAAGAAGAACCCCAGATTGATTTACCTTCAAGACGAAGGA